>NC_056743.1:822994703-823029703 GCF_019279795.1 Protopterus annectens
TGTATTGCAATCCTGGAGTTAGTATATGTAGTTGGGGGGCACAACCCTCCACATTGAGGAGCATGGGGGGCATAGCCCCACACCTACTTAGGTTTTGTATTTATGAATCTCATTTCACTGAAAGCTAACAATATAAAACCAAAAGTAGGTGGGAGGCTATATCCCCCACACCGCCCAACTATTATATACTAACTCCAGGATCACACTACAGTGGGGAAAAGGGCATATACGTTTTATTTGCCCAGCAGTACTTACATTCAGTGAAATGAGTTTTCAGTGATTTGAGCTTTCAGCGATTTGGTGTGAGTGTTTTGAAATTCAGTGAAATGAGTTTTCAGTGAATCAAAGTAGACCTATATTTTATATATATATGTGTATATATATATATATATATATATATATATATATATATATATATATATATATAAAATATATATATAAAATATATATATGCACACACATGCATACATATACATAGAGATCTAGATACACTGTTGGGAAGTTGATCTTATGGTGTTGACCATATGAAGTTCGAATTTCCAAAAAGTCAGTATTCTAAAAATACACTCATATATATTGTATATGGGTGTGTTACTAAATGTCAATGTGTGCTAAAATTGAAAAGCGGTATATTGATGCAGGCATGTCAGTACAACATTTATGTGATGTCCAAAATGCATCAGCTGCAAAAGGAAAAGTTTTCTTTTGTCAGTGAATTAAAAAAAAATATATATATATATATATATATATATATATATATATATATATATATATATTTATTTGTTTATATGTGTATGTATATATGTGTGTGTGTGTGTGTGTGTGTGTGTGTGTATATATATATATATATATATATATATATATGTATATATATATATATATGTGTGTATAAAGGTTGTCGAGCAGTTTGGGACAGTGGCAGGAACTTATGGTCAAAGAAGGGATGCTTGAGTAACACAAAAGCATTTTGGAAGCTAGTACAGGGTAAATACATTAAAGCAGTGTAATGGAGTCTGGTCCCCTTAATTCAGCATGCTCAAGTTCCAGGTAGGAGTGTAAATGAGTGCTATCCTGCTCCAGTTTTAAAGAGAACGCAGATTTAGCATGGCAGAAGTGCAAAAGTGTCTGGACCACCTTGTTGTGGAAATGTCGAAAGTAAAGACAGAGACTTTCCAAGGCTGGGTTGGTCAACACCCTGACTGAAGTCCTGTGGACCATATGTATTTTACAATGGAGGGCTGTGGTAGCAGAGGACCAACAGTTACTCTGAGTACCTGTTTAATGTGGTTGTGAATGTGGCAGATAAACTATATTTTCTCCTAGATGTTGCACATATAGTCTGTGCTTCTACTTTTTGCAGGGAACTTAAAGTTTATGTATGTTGCAGTAAAGAAGTTTACTAGGTGTGCTTACCCTTAGGTGCTTGCACTCACTGACCGTTTTTTATATGGCAGGATAAGAATCAGATGTGAGAGTGTGCATTTTGTTTATCATCAGTAGTCACTTGGCCAGCCCACCCAAAACATGTATTTTACACTTACTTTGCCCAGTAAGACTTAATAGTGCATATTTAAGGGAAAGTAGGTGCACTGGGATGAATTTGCTCTCAAATTTGCACTGAGACTTTGAGTAAAGGTGATGCACCGGAGATAAAGCAATTTTAAGGTGAATCCCTTGTAATTCATTGAGTGTATACGTGTAGACAGACCTGATACTTCATGTGCTTTAGATACTAATTAACATTTACCAGCAGTCAGAGTCCCTTAACCATTCATAGTTTTTCTTTGGGAACATCACATCCTCACTAGTGTTATTAAAAATAAATAAATAACTTTGTAGGATCCCCAAGAAATCCATTGCATGCCACTGTAAACTGCATTGTCTTTGTAGATGCCAAGGTTGTGATGATGTAACACTTGTTCCCCTTTCATTGTATGACATTAAAGCAATGCATTCTTGTTTTCCTCCCCAAAGGTACCAGAAAGCAGCAGAAGAAGCAAGTGCGGATAAGAAGAAACCAGTAAGTACTTGTGACTTTTAAGTGTGTAATTGGAGCTGATACCATTTTAGTAGGTTCTTTTCATCTGAACACCCACATCAAAGATTGCACAACACAGCAAAGCTCATTTCTGAGTGACTCAGATGTGTTCCCAGGACATCCCTGAAGTGCAGTCATCTCAAGTTCCCCCTAGTGTGTAAAATGTTACGGTTGATTCCCAATAGGAATCATTTTTCACAGGTTGGGATCAAAAGTTATTTAAGCAAAAAAGTATGATGGTGTATATGACACATTAAGATAAACACTGCATGAACTGGTCCTTAGGGCATTATTGAAGGTTGTAGCCACATTAAAGAGTTAGCAACCCATGATTACACACCCCTTGGAATTCCTTTCTTTCATCTTAAAATTGGTCTTGCGCATAGTGTTATACTTTTTTTTTTCAGTCATTTTATTTGGGTTTTTATGTTGGGGTAGTGACATGAATGAATTTATTTTAATAGCTCTTTTATAACCTACCACAACACTGACACATCTTTTGCAGATTGCAATTTAAAAATAATAACAGGGCTTTTTCTGGGAATGTGCAGTAACATTTCACTAGGTTTATTTTTATTTGTGATACCTCTGAAGTCTTTAGAGTTTTAAAAGAGCTTTTACCTCTGCCCATGTAAATGGAATTTGCAGGAACATACAGTTATGTCAGATAGCTTGTTACTCTACTTCACTTATGAAAGTTAATAATTTGTGGATGAGCAGAAATATTTTTCTGCACTATAACTTGATATGTCCATAAGAATACTGTCTCCTAGAAGTAATGAATTAGTGGTACAGGAATGAACAGTGACATTTACTTATGTATTTATTTGTGCATGATTTGTTGGCCAGGTTAATCCCACTAGGCCCTTTCCTTATTTTCAAGGGGTACTAGAGGTGGAGTTCAGGGGATAGTTAACCAGGGCATCTGGGAAATTGCCCTACTCATTTCAGTAGGTGCCTTTGGATCTTTTACTTTCACTTGCCCCACCACCAACTCTTGGCAGCCATCACCCTTTAGTTTAGTGCAAGGGAATGA
Source organism: Protopterus annectens (assembly GCF_019279795.1). Classification (NCBI taxonomy): domain Eukaryota; kingdom Metazoa; phylum Chordata; order Ceratodontiformes; family Protopteridae; genus Protopterus; species Protopterus annectens. Next base: position 822,997,778 of record NC_056743.1, read on the forward strand.
AGCGTAAATTGTACCAAGGACGGTACGAGTACTTAGATGAAGGCTACATTCTCCAAAACAAAAACAAAGGCTGCCAATGCAGCTACAAGTGTCACACAGCTTCTGGCTTGAAGGCTACTTGAGGTTCAAGGGCTATGAGTTTTGAGATCCTGGTTTATCATCTCATTCGAATGCAGCCCACACAAGATTACTGCACTGCAGTGTCAGAAATTAAAAATGCATCAAACACCTGCTGTCGGAATGCAGCTCTTAGTATTGTGGTCTTCCAGCATCTGAGCTGAGAGTTCTGTCTGTTGAACCACTGATTCTGACATCACACTGACTGCTGTACTACTAATACTACTACCTTCAGCCGACATGGGTAGGTATGAATTTTAGGGCTGTTGCACTGGCTTCATCCCAGCAGAATGAAAAACAGCTACTGGCATCCCTTTGCACATAGAGGGTGCATCCACAAACCCCAGGAATTCTAGACCCATTAGCCTGACCAGCCTTATCTGCAAGGCATGGAACAAATCATCCTGGAACTTAACAAAAATGCAAGAAATCTCCAAAAGCTCAACATCACCCAGCTTGGCTTTGTCAGGTGGAGAATCATGCCCGTTAAACGTGATGGACTTCTTCAAGAGAATCACCAAAACCCTAGATGAGGGCAAATCTGTGCATACATCCTACCTAGACTTAGCCAAGGCCTTTGACACAATCCCCCACTCAGGCTTCATTGATAAACTCACCCAACTGGATATCAACCCATATATCGTCAGGTGGGTTCCAAACTGGTTCATTGATACAACTCTTAAGTCAAAATACCCTCCTCCAACAGACCCATAACCAGTGGTGTTCCACAGGGATCGGTTCTGTGACCCCTACTGAACTGGGAGCGATCATTGAAACCACTAGCAATGTCAACATCCTGCAAGACTGTCTTACACAGACTAATGACTGGTGCCAAAGTGTTAAACTTAATGCAAAAAAAATGCATTATCATCCCTTTCAGCAAGGGTAATGTTCATGCAAACTACCACACAACTAGCAATACCCTAAGCACACAGTCATTGGTGAGAGATCTGGCCACACAGGTTGACTGCAACCTTAACTTCGATCACAGTATCTCCACAGTGGTAAGAAGGGCATTTTATATTTCTCATCTCTTAAGTCAGGGCATTGCCTCCAGGAAAAAAAGAGGTTAAAACTCACATGTACTCTTCCGTCATCAGGCCAAAAGTAGATTACAATGCTCCCTTTAGTATGTTCCTTTCCAAACATCTGTAGCAACTGGAGAGACCACAAAGGTTCCTTACAAAGAAAATTCAGGGTCTTCAAGATCGGTCTTATGCAGACAGATTGAAATCATTGTCACTTTACTCTGTGTCATACAGGCTTCAGAGGTGACCTGTGCCTTGCATACAGAGCAATCTATGACCCAGTATTAATCAAAATGCTGCACATTTGCAAGTCAAATGGCACACGGATCACACACTTAGAGGATCTTAACCTGGTATGTGATATCAACAGAACTTTCTGGAGAGACAGATTTGTCTAGCAGAGGTTTGGAACAAGCTTCCTATTCATGTTAAACAAAGCCCCTTGTTGGCCCTATTTAAGCGTAGTTTGGACGATTGGATGGATAACTGGAAATTCACCCCAGGGGTTTCACCTGTGTCCCTTTTGGACAGGGGCAATAGGTTCTGATTTTAGTGCCTGCTTGAGCCATACACCCGTGGGAACATGGGTTGAACTTGGCTAGGCTTGTAAGGGCCCTGGGGCCATTAGCCTAATAACTCCTATCAGGAGCGGCCTTAGTTCGACTGGTGCCCTAGGCTAAAAGGCTCCACGGCACCCCCCACCCCACCTGGTGCCCCCCATCCTGGTGTACCTACACCAAATAAATACTAGAAAAGTGACCGTGCTAGAGTGGCACCCTAGGCGGCCGCCTAGTTGGCCTATGCCTAAGGCCGGCCATGACTCCTGTGGTCCTTTACCAGGCCTTCGAAGTTTCATTATGGTTAGTAAACCAAATTGCCCATATAAGAAACAAGTACAAAGGAAGCTAAGTCAATAGAAAAATGTTAAGTGATATATATCATAGGAGAAAAATTACTTGAAGTAGCAGCATAAGGAAGAGCTGAATGTCATTATTGTGCCAGTAGTAGAACCGTGGCATGCACAGACCATGATTAGGATGTAAGCATACCGAGTTGCATACCTTATAAGAAGTACAGCATGGAAAAAAAAACTATATGTAGCCCTCTGTGTTTGGGAAGGGATCAACAAAAGATGCAAGTGAACTTGGAGGAGAGGAGGCTTTCTGGTTCAGATTACAGACTAAATATAGGTGTTTTTGGAACTCTTAGCAGGGGAACAAAACAGGTAAAGAACATTGTGTGTATTGTAGTAGAAGGGGAACTATTGGTAAAATACCACATGTAAATCAGAACAGCTAAGATCAAGGCATTTCTTTACACCCTAAAGATGGCAGATCTGAAGCAACTAGTAGTGGTATAACTCAAAGAGCAGTTCCAAACCTGGCATTCTTGGGGAGATGATTTCAGTCCTGGAAGTGGGCAGCTGTTTTGGAATAAGTGATCACTAAATTATGTGGTTTACAACCAGTATAATCTCATCTAATTATATTTGTGCTGCTATACATACTAAGAGAATGGAGTTTTTTGTCAGCACATCTTATTTAGGTATGGTTCTCTACAACTTATTTGAAGTCAAAGAATACATATTAAGAAAACAAATGTGTGCTGTCATTTTATTTCCAAAATGCTAAATTCAATATTAAATATTATATTCTTTACATTAGAAACTGAATATATAAAGCACAGTTGTATTCTGACATACTTAAAATGGTTAGGCACATTTGCATTTTATCCATTTCAAGACCTTCTTTTTTGTGCTTATATGCATTAACTAACTTAAGTTTGAGAATATGAGGACCTTTACTAGTACGGACCTAATAGGAAGTCACTCTGATATCTGGGAAAAATCATTTTGATGATGTATACACTCTTGATTTGTCATGCCTAATGGCCATAAAACTTCATTAGGTGTAAGCCTATGATGTTGCAAAATGATAGGTTAGTTGCTGTGAAAGGCTGCACAGACCACATATTATATGTAGTTTAGTTTGTTTATAGGTAATGATATTAGTTCCTATTAGTAAATTGTTTTTGCATGCAAATTTTTCTTTTTTGTCTTTACAATTATCCTGGTGTTTTTGTTGTATTACACGTCAAATGTTGTATGTTTTTTATATATACTGTGGAGCTTTCCTCCCCGGGCCTCTACTGAAAATGGAAATATATCCAGCTAGACAAGCCCGGTCAACAAATGTAAAATAAATAATAATAAATAAATAATTATTAATACAGTCACAAAGTGTAGAAGTACATACAGAACACTTGACTTCTTACGTTTCTCTTTTACCACACTTAACAGTGTGATCAACTCTTTGGATATTATTTTATACAGATGTGAAGGTTTGTATTGATTTAGGTGTAATATTAACAGAAAACCAACATTTTCAAATAATTACTTATATTTTGGAAGTGGTCGTACACTGGGATAAAAGAGGGATGTAGTTAAAGTCAAGCTATATGCCTCTCCAGAATTGTATCAGAGGATATGGACAACTTCGATGAATATGCGAAAATGTGAAATATGTTTCATGATGGAGACTATCCAGAGGAATTGTTGGATAATATTTTTCAAGAATTAATTAAAGGAAGGAGAGGTTTGTTACTTTAATATTAAAACCTTTGATGAGCAATGGGGCAGGTGCAAGTTGTACTTAGAATATGGTGTTATACCACATTGATGATATAAGGATGGTTAAGCATGGATTTAATACAAACTGTAGAAATGTTTTCAGTAATGGAATGCTTGGGGAAAATTGGGTGATGGACCCCAATTTACTTATAAATCTCTCCAGAGTGTCAAGAACATTGTAGAATGTGGTAGAAAACAGGAGTATAAATGGGAGTATGAAGTACTTGTTGGCAATGTAGGTTTATACATGAGGGGTAACACGGCATGTTATCATCCATGATCACCCTTGGGTGATTGCCTGTCTAGATTAATTCAACTGCTTTACAAAACAGGTGATATGTGTTGCAATATGTTCTAGATGTGGATCATTCTACATTGGTAAAACTGAGAGGAGCTACATTTAGATATTTATGTACGTATGTTGAGTATTTAAAAAACGCAAGATTCTAATAATACTTTGTAGAAGCATATCACCCACTGTAGGGTCTTTAAGTTCACTTTTTTTTATTCATGAAAAGGTTGGCAGTAGTGGGAGGGATGGTAATTGGATGAATAAGATTACTTTGTAGTAAGTTAATTTGGCAGATAAGACTCAATGCCAGTGTACTGCACAAGATAATGCATCCATTTCAGTCCAGTTCTTAACATGATGTACAAATGATTGTAGTTATTATCTAGCTGCATTTTTATTGGTTGATTAATTTGTGTGTGCTAGTGCATATTTTAAAGGTGTGGCTGTAATGGTAGAATCTATTCTGATTATGCCTGTGTCCCCTTTTACAGAAGAAAGTGCTCAACAATTAGTACTTTGATCCTTGGACATTTGGCGTATTTTGGTTGTTTTACTGGTTTCATTATACCTTTTTTTGCTTCCTTATGGTTTTATTGCATGTTTAAAGAATGAAAAGCACCCAAGTACAATGGAGATGAGAGAAGGGCCACAATGCCTGCAACACAGCTCACCACTGGTAAAGTGCATGTGGTGTTGATTGTTGAACAAATTAGTGCACTTCTTCACTGTATACAGAATATCTGAGCAAATCCAGCATACAAACTGTCAGCACTTGCTGCTGAAGTTTATAGGGCAACAGCATTCCACAGATGGGCACTTAGACATGAAAATAAAAAGCTTTGGTCAAGATAGCTCCACAAAGAATAAGAATATTGTGTAATACAGTTGTGCATATTGCATCTGTTTTCATTGCCATGCTGTCTGTAATTGTCATAAGGACAATTGTACCCTAAACTCTTCCTTTCTGCAGTGTGTTTTCCTTCCTACAGAATGAGCTGGGTACTTCCATATGTTAAAGCATAATGTCTAGTCATTTTCCACAGTGTATTTGATGCTGAATGAAATTACATTATAATTTCATCAGGAATGTGTTTCCCTTGCTTGTACGTAATTTCACCTATCCCATTAGAATGTTTCTTGTAAAGGAAAGTACACATAGCAAGGCAGCTTTATCTCTCTATTGCTACACACCCACTGGTATAACAAATGCTAATTAAGAAATACATTCACAACTTTTATTTTTAATTATGTATTGTCAAACACAGCTGCTTTTTCTTCTCTCCTGGGGCCTTAAACTTATTGAGTCTTCTGTAATCTGAAGGTGAAGAAGCCTGATAATTATGGAGAGCAACTTTACTAATAAGATGAGATGTGCAATCCAGGAATATGATTGTATGCCCAGCTCATGGAAGGCAGAAAGAAGACAGGCCCTAATATTTATAAATGTTCTCTTTTTAAAAAGATTATGGTATCTCACCTGTTTCTTTACATTTGTGCAAAACGTTTTACAGATTGCATAGCATTTGTAGGAAACAAATATGGTCACTGCAAAGCAATAGCTGATGCTTTTTATTGAGGATTGTTAAACTTAACAGCATTTCTCACTACTTCCATTCTCAGTGAAGCGATTGGAATTATGATTTTATAACGGTGATTAGGACAAATTAATCTCGCCAACTGTGCAATTACAGTGCAATATGAGCAAAAAAGTTGAAAACAAGATTATATTGGGATGTCTGCACCCATGAGGGTATTTAGGATCAGAAAACAAAATTAAAAATTATTACAAATTGTGCTGCAGGCTGGTTTAGGTAGTGTAGAACATCACTGGGGATTCTTGTAAAGAGGAGCAGAATCATTTCTGGGTCAATGGGTGAAAGATGTATAATTCACTTAATGCTTAAACCATAAACTATATTTATTACATCTCACTTCCTGATTCACTTATGATCTGTGGCCGTCTCAAATGCATGTCCTAGGCCAGTCAGGAGTAGTCAGTGCATCTCTCTGGAAAAAACTGACTCCCAAGAGCTATTGCAAGCTTTTCCTGTTATAGGAAACAATATGAATGTTTTACCACCAGAGATATTGATGGTAAGGCTGTCAGTTGATTTTCAAAGCTTTTTTTTATTTAATACAAGGTTGCACTAGGAGCACAGAGCAGTGACTTTCAAGGTTAGATGTCTTAGTTCCTTTTTTTTGAGGTACTGGTTTCCCTGGTCCTACCAGAATTCTTATCCTGAATGACCATAGTGTTAACGTGGAATGTCTAGGCTGCAATTGCTTCAACAAGCCAAGTATCATTTTGAAAGTAATTAATTCTTGGATCATCTGTCATCCTGCTGTTTTGGCTGTGTAAAATGGCCAGAGGCCTGCCTTTCTTCCATCCTAGACCAATTGCATGGTCATATTTTCTGTGCTTCCCACTCCAGGGTCATCCAGAATTGTCCGAAGGTCTGTGCTTCCTCCCAACCACTCATCTTTGTTTTGAAATTGTTTGATGACTATGTATGCATTTGTTCCCTGTATATCCCTCTTCTCATCAGCTGTAAGGCATTGTTTTAGTGGCTGATAGAAAATTGCTCAGTCTTTGTGAGTGCAATATGGTAACACCAATACACTCAAGTCCAAGTCAGTGTTCAGATTTATTATAGTTGCCTATGTCCTAGGTGGTTAACATAAAATGAAGTAAAACAGCTTGCAAGTATCAAAATGAGTGCATTTAGACCCAAAGCACTATGCATAATGAGTGTTAACATGAAGTAGTTTGCAAAATAAAATTTATTGGAGTATAATGCACAGTTATATCCTTAATGCAGTATTCAGTTATCAAAAGTCAGGTCAAGCAGTTAACGATCACATAAAATGGCTCAGTTTCAGGAAATCTCTCAACCACCCTTTTATCAAGTTCCATGACATGGTCCCTGAAATAAAAAGGAGCAAATTCCAGAGGAATTCAGAAATGCATTTGGAATGATCAGTAGCCCAGTGGTAGCTGAGTTGGAGGCGGGGGGCAGTTACCTCACCATTTCTGGATCACAGTGGGAATATAGGTCATGCAAACCAAGACTGCAGCTTTGAAAAGAATATGAGATTTAATTGTTAGCCAGTGCCAACTACCATAATTGTTGTATGCCATTCAGGGGTATTTCTGTTTGTTTGCTCTGAGCTACTCGAGAAATGCCAAAGACAGCATGTGAACACAACTAAAAAAACTTTATTGCTAATCATTACTATTGGCAAGCAAAAGCAATGTTAAATTTTCACAATATGCCAAGTACTACAACTTACACTGGAGAGACTAGAAGTTGGTGCACTGGGCACACTTTTGTTGAAGTTACTAGGTGTAATCTGCATATAAATGTGTGGTTGTGTGTGTGTATGTGTGTATATATATATATATATATATATATATATATATATATATTATACACACACACACACACACACATATATATATATATATATATATATATATATATATATATATATATATATATACACACACACACACATATATATATATATATATATATATATATACACACACACACATATATATATATATATATATATATATATATATATATATATATATACACACACACACACACACATATATATATATATATATATATATATACACACACACACACATATATATATATATACACACACACACACACACACATATATATATATACACACACACACACACACATATATATATATATATATACACACACACACACACACACACACACACACACACGCGCACATACATACACATATACACACACACAGTAAACTCTCGGTTAACCAGCACCCATGGGGATTGGTAGATGCCGGATAACTGTAGTTTCTGGTTGCTTTGGAGTTGCTATTAAAATAAGCCTGACTAATATTGTACCCTATACTATTTGTTTGGTTTGAATTGTTTTTAGGTTGGGGAGAGATGGAATTTATTCCTATCTTTGTTTTTAAAACTCTCAAACTCTAAAAATATAAGGTATGTTTCTACGAGGGGGGTGGGGACAAAGTGCAACACATGAAAACTGTACTGTATTTCTTAGATTTTTGCTTCTGGTTGCTTGAGTTCCGATTAACTGAGAGTTTACTGTATATATATATACACACACACACACACACACACACACACACACACACACACACAAGCCAATGCACACCTGCTCGGAGAAGCCATCTTTTTCTAGTAGGAGTATGGTCTTCACATTTTCTCTTTCTCTCACGTGTCCTCCTTGTGTTTTTCTTTTGCTATTTCTATTGTCCAACTCAGATTTTACAGTAAGTCTCTCACTGAGTCTTCAGTTTTCTCAAGGAGACTTTGTTTTCCTGTAGATTTTTCAAAAGACCCTGTAACATCCATGTTTTTTAGAATAATTCTCCTCCGAATTCCTCTTGTACAACCTCACCTGACTTTCCTGAATTATTCTCGTCAGCTTTCATAGAAGTTTTCGAAAATATTCATAGTGCATCAGTTTTTTGTATAGAAAGTAGTACAGTTTCAAAACTATATGGGATAATTTAAAATAATGTGCTTACATGAGAGCCCAAGTTTCCAGTCATTGGCTTAGTAGTGGAACAGTTAAGGTTATGACTTAATAAATGTGTCTCACCAATGAGTAGGAAAATTGTTGTTGGACAGTTGGCTGTTTTTCCTAGATATTTCTCAAGCATATTTGCCCAAAATATTTCACTTCAGTTGAGTCACAATGAATTTGTTTACAAACGTCATTCTGTTATGTTAGTAGTAGTGCCATATCCATGCACTGCTTTTCATAAGTTAGCAGCAAGAAGTCATGTCCAGTAAAATGTCACACATCTCAGATTTATATACTGTCCTCCATTACAAGCGAACAGCATAATGTCTCATTTTGTATTTGCAGTGTCAAGAGCTGTTTAACACATGCAGCAGAAATCATGCCTCTCAAGTGTACCTCATTACAAGGAATGTACCTCATTTGGGATCTTGAAAAGTTCATGTTCCTCGAAGTTCCACATTGAAAGGGTCTGTAACACATTCAGTGTTGGGAATTTTTTTAAGTGAAATCCATGGTAAATGGAAATAAATAATATTCATTCATTAAAAGATCTTATTTATAAGTAAAACCAGCATATTTTAACAATCGTATGACCTTCCTAGCCGAAGTTGTTAGTAAGCCATTAGTACATGTTCCACATTTTGTCCATTTGTTCCACATTATGAGGGCTAGTGTTCCTCATTTTGGAGATGGAAGGTTGAGAGCCATGGCAGAAATAAGCAAAATAGTGCAAATGTGTCAGGTCCTGTATTCACATTTGCCAGATATAATGCATGTACTGACTCCTTAAAGCACGTTTTCTGTAGATCATAGAAGTACTGATGATGTCATCACAGTTCTCCAGGAAATTAATTTTTCTGTAATTCTTAAGAGCAGCCTGCAATGTTGTGTGAATATTTTACCCACTTAACATGCTGCTGTTTAATTGATCTCTCTGCATTTAAAATGTCAAGTCAGCAACTAAATAATTTAACTACTGGTCTCTCTCTCTAAATCTGGACACCCCAGGTTGTAATTGCAAGACCGTCTTCAACAGTTGCACAGAGACAGATTGATAAAGTAATATAAAGATAATTTCAAGTAGCCAGGCCGCAGAGTTCTGCACAACCAGGAAATGATCTATCTCAGGGTCAGGCAACCTCAGATATGGAGTCTTACAGTAGACAGTCATGCGACTAAGCACAACCACAAGGAGATCTTCAGGTGGAGTAAATTACTTCATAGGGTGAAAGCAGGAAATTCATATGTTTGGAGACAGCTGAAATCTGATCCTTGAGTCATTTTGTAATTAAGGACAGTCAGCCTCTAAGCTTTGCATCTTTGATATAAATTCAAATTTGTTCCCATTTTGGTTACTGTTAGCTAACAAAATCAGAACAGAATAATCTCATAACAGCATGAATAGCAATGACAACCATCTTGGAGGCATTGAATTTTGGCAGATTACACACCATCCAGTCTTGAATGCTTTCAGTGCTAGTGTTGTGTGTCAACTCACTGTCATGTCATTTGCTGCCTCAAACCCCCCCCAGCCCCAGACATTACTGATGGTGTCCACAAGCCTTCTGCTTACCCTTCTCTGAGTTGAAAAGATAGTCATATTCCTGCTTATGTTCTGAGATTGACTGGGATAATATTTATGCCTTCCCCACAACTTCTGGCATAACTGCTGTCTTTTTAGAGACCCTTGTACAAGCATAGTCAGTTACGCAGTGTTCATTTAGAGGCATTTTCGAACTTCACTGTGTTACTAAAAATGCGGTGGTGGTGCTGTGGTAGCATTGTCACCTCACAGTTAGATGTTGCCTGTTCGATTCTCAGTTAGAGCATCTTCTGTGGTGACATGCGTGAATGGGCGTTCCTTCGTTGAAGGTTGTGCGTTAGGCCCGGCAAGCCAGTACGTAAAAATCTACTGCCAATCATTAGCGTACCGGAGTTCCGCTGTGATGACCCCTAACCGGGAAAAAGCCGAAAGAGACAAACTGTGTTACTAAAGATCAGAGATTGTAGTTTTGTAATTCTCCCATTATATCTGAATGACTTTAAGGATGTGTAGAAGTACCCTGATTTATCTGTCATCCCTCAGCTGGATAGTTGGAAGTACTAGGATACCTTGTTTTCTTGGATTCTCCATTTCCTCACAGTAGATTTTGGTGGTCATTTCCATGACCCACGAGTCTTCCAGACATCAGAATTTTTTGTCCCTTCCAGATAAGGAATCCATAATGCTGAACAGATTGGAACCAGTTTGATCATTCAACATCTTAACTTTGTGATCCTTAAGCTGCCTTTTACTTATGGCTGGATGTCAGCGTTCCTTTTATGTCCTAAGCTTTCAAGCAAGTGTGGCTCCTGTCAAATTCTGATTCTGAAGAATTAGTAATGAAATTCATGTTGAAGGCCAGCTTTTGTGCTTTCTGCTCTGTCTGATTCCCACAGTGCTGCCATTGTTGTGCAGCAAGATGAAACATCACTCTGAGATTTCATTCTTCACTTACAGTCGTGAATGTCACAGATACATTTAAGGATTATTACTAATCTTCAGGAGACTGGCAAGTAACTTTTCTCTCTAGAGTTTCATATCCTGCAGCAAAATTCCAACAAGAAAGAGGTAGATGTATCCCAGTCTGACTTTCTATTGCCAAGTTGTTGTCCCAAAGAAATTTTAATGCCCCTCTGAACTGACCAGCAGTGTTTCAGGCATCCACATTTCAGAGTTTACTGCGTCTGTCTGCTATGTCGTAGGAAATAACTGCAGTCAGTTACAGATGCTGGAGCTGGTGCCCTCCTGTCACACTCTAGAACTACTCTTGATTCCTCAATGCAACCTTCCCATCATGCTGCAGTGGCTGGAGCTCATGCTGCAGTGGCTGGAGCTGGGGCCTTAGTGTCTCACTCTGGAATTACTCTTGATCCCTCCATGCAAACTTCCCATGATGCAGCAGTGGCTGGAGCTGGTGTCTTAGTGTCACAGTCTAGAACTACTCTTGATCCGTCACTGCATCATTCCAGTCATGCTGCAGTTTTCTTGAATATCTGCCCACTTAGGAAAGAGCCATGCTAACTTGAAATTGACTGTTATGCCTTCTTCCCAGTAATGGAAGAATAAAAGATTCTGTTGTAATTGTTAGAGTTCTTCTTGGTTCCAGAGAAAGATGAGGGGGTCAGGTATATTATGACCTCACCTCTCTGAATTGGTCTTCACCACCTATTTTGCATGACACCTTCTCATGCAGTTATACCCTTCCAATGAGGAGCAGCATGATCTTTTATAAACAAGATTCTTACTAACACATTCCCATGTGCAAATAACATAGAAGGTTCCTGCACTTACACACAATAAGCATTACCATTTGATGTCTTTCTCTGTTGCACTTTCGGTGCACAGCTGGTATTCTCCAAGTATCGTGTAATAGAAATAATGCTCCATCACTGAGGTACTCTGTGTTATTTATTTATTTGATAACTGGGTAAGTGAGCCAGTTTATAAATCCTTTTTTAGCCACAACTGGCACCAAAAGGGATGAAGAACATTAGAACAATGTACAATAATCATAAATGTACTTGAAAGAAAGGTAACTTGAGTGGTATTGTCACAGTATTAGAGAACAGTACAAATAAAATATAGGCGGGATCAATGAAGCATTTTACTGTTTTTCATTCATATTCTTAATTTTATACATTAATATTTTAAGTAGAGGTTAATACTATTTATACTTGAGGAGAACTTCCTCAGATCTTCGATGGTCTTAAACATAATTGCAGACAATACTTTGGTGTGTTGTCATTGTATTCATCTCGGGAATGCTTAGATTGATGTAAACTGCCTTATTTCTTTAGTCCTAAATGATTTTTACTGATGATTGCCACTGCACTACTAAGGAGTGTCCAAACTGTTAATATAGCTAGACTTGTTTCTTTCCTTTGGTTCTTGAATGGTTGTTCTCCTGTTGGAGATGAGGAAGTGGTTGGACTCTTCATTTTCATTCACAAGTTCCTTTGGCAGTCTCATTCCAATGTACATTTACTGTACTTAGTCTTCTTCTAGTTCCCCCACTTCATTGGGCTGGAGTATTAGACTGGTGGTCCCTTTAGGGGACCTAGAACTTCAACAGTCTTTCAGCTATGTGGACCCATGGATAGAAAGACAGGCAGACACATACACCTTTTACTGAAAATATAGCTGCAAATATTATAGTAGTCTTTCATACCAGGCTCATCTTGTGCAACATATGATGCTTGGCAGAGTTGCCAGATGTCCCTGTATGAGCGGGACTGTCCCGAGATCAGCAGCCCGATCCCGAGTCATGCACTGCCTTTTAAAAATCCCTGCAAAACAGGCTTCACTTTGTGATTTTTGATTGGCTCGTACACCAGCATATGGGCCAATCAAAAATCGCAAAACAGAGCCACTTCTGCTCAATGCGGACCTCCACCTGCTTTTCCGCATGAATGAAAGACTTTTTTTTATTTTTGCCTGGCCCGTCAGAAGTCTGGTAACCCTGATATTTGGTGAAAGATGAGTGATCCAAATATAAAAAAGGGCTTCCTGTAAATTGTTTCTAGCTCTACGACTTATGGATTAACTACTGGGTGATATCGGACCTTATCTGCAGAAATCTTCATTCTTCCATGAAGTTCCTCTTGATGAAAAAACTGACGAGAGATGACCCCTGCAGGAATGGAGAACATATACTGAATGTGTCTTCATATAAAGAACCTGTAATTCAAATGAGAGATATTTGCACATCATTGTAATTGTAATTGGGTTGTGTTTTTTTTGCCCTTGTTTAATTTTTTTTTGTAGCTGTTGCTGCTTATACTTCTCATATAGAAATAAATGTGGCTGATGTGTGTCATACCAGCAAGCAGAGGGTGCCAATTTCTGAAAGTACTCCATATTATTGTGAATATTTGAGCAGAATCCTTAACCAGGAGTCTTGCAGACTTGTTTAACAGGGAATCAATCTCCAGTTGCTGGAGAAATATGCGTGAGCTTGGGAAGTGACCCATTTTACACATTTTTACAGGCCAGGTATTTAAACAAGTCCTCTTCCACTGGTCCCATGGGATATTATGGCTGTCCAGTCAAAGGGGTATTTTTGCCTTACCCATCCTTCATAGAGCTAGCCTCTAAAGCCTAGGTAATCTTAATCACCCTAAATGGTCCAAAGTAGCCATGGTTCCCATTTTTCAGAGGTTCTCCAAGGGGATCCCATAGAATTAGCAGCTAAATGAAAAGACTTGCTTCTATGTTTCTATGTTTCTAAGAGGAAGGTACATTGTGCAAGAGTTTAGCTTTTCCGTATCCACTGACCTGTGCTTGGTTTAATTTGTTGGATCCACTTCTGGTCACAGCCAGGAAAAACTTTGCTGTGTAGCCGAGTCTGTTTTTTGGCCACGTGTCTTCTTTTGAGTATAGTCACTGATAATCCTTACTGCAGTGTTCCTCTGCATTTGGTGTCCTATTTCTTACCTGGTTCATATCCTGAACTCTAATCTAAAGTACAGCTCCATTAAAATGCACTTATCAGATATTTAGAAATATGTGATTCTTGCCCAAAATAGATTGAATAGCCTGCTTTTGGAGGAGAGTCTCCAATTGTGTACTTCTTGCCCCATTTAGATACTGTCAGTAAAGTTAACGATAACCACAAACTAGCCACCTCCTTATTTCTAGACTAGTCTAAAGCCTTAGACACAGTTTGTCACAGCAAACTTCTACTTCAGATGTCCTCATTAGGTCTATCTTAGCTCACCCTGCTATGGTTCAAAAGCTATACCATTCTATGCAACTAGGTTCCCAACTGGTCATTACAATCAAGTGACCAAAAGCTCCTCTCTGTCTACAAACTTATTAAATCTGCTAGGCATGGTCTGTACTCCTACCATGTTGCTAAGGCCTAAAATTCCTTACCTGTATTTATCAGGTCAGTACCTTCTGTCCAGTCCTTTAAAACTATTCTGAAAGTCTTCCTAGCCAAAACCTGGCTCTGTTTTTGCTCGACCCCAAGATAAACTGTATCCTAAATGTAAACAAGTTATCTTCATAACGTGTGCCTCCTTACACTCCCTTCTTCAGTCAGTTTCTCTCCTCTGATGCTGTAAATATGCCATAACTCTATTTTTCTGTCATTGCAATTCCTATTTGCATTATACTAACTTGCCTTTAATTTCTTTATAATGTGAGAATAATTTCTCTAAATATTATGTCATTGTCGTATGTTACATCTCTTCTTAACCATTGTTTTCACATTGTCTAATTTGGTATAATAATTTAAATGGTAGATGTTTTTGTATTATTTTTGAAGAGTAGAAAATTATTAAAATGATTTTGTAATACCTAGGAGCATATATCCTAGGCCTCTACTGAAAATGGATACCTACCCAGTCAGACTTAACCAGTAATCAAGTGCCAATAAATAAATAGTGGTTCTGCAAGCCATAAAATTATACTGTAAAATTCAGTAAAAAAAAAAAAAAAAAAAAAAAAAAATTACTGATACCATGATTATTGGTTTACATCATGCGTAAAATAATGTGTCTGTGGATATATTAAAATATATATAAGGAATTAGGTGCTCATAAACAGCATGTTTATTGTGCACGTTTAGTTAAATGTAGAAAATAAGATATAACACCACAATGAATCAGCATAAATAATAGCATGTGCAAACTTGCATACACACAATTATATTTACTGATGTCACAAGCTAATTTATATATATATATATATGTGTGTGCGCATGCACATATATATATATATATATATATATATATATATATATATATATATATATATATTTGCACACATTATGTGTGTGTGTGTGTGTGTTGCTTTAATCTGGTAAAATAAATCAAATTGCATTAGTAACTAGGTTGCAGTGAAACTGAGTGAAGTTATTTCAAACAGTGGAGGAGTAAGTGTACATTTGGCCCTAGTCAGTTATCAAACCATGGGTCCCCACCCACAGAAGCATAGCTTTTTAACCAGCACCCTGGGCCAGTACTATGAACCAGTACCCCACCCCCTCAACTCTTCAAGTGAAGAGCAAAAAAAAGCAGTTCACTGTAATAAGTTGGATCAGTACATTGTAAGTGATAGGCTTATTACAGTTAGAGCTATAACCCCCCCCCCCACCTACTCTTCTGTTGTACAGCCAAAAAAAAAAAAAAAAAAAAAAGGACGTTCCAGCTGTTGGCATTCCAACTAGGTGGCCAGATGCCCCCCCCCCACCCCCGCTATGCCCCAGCCATTCAGGTCTCATTTTTGTGTCCTGCCCCCAACCCTCCTTCAACATATTTTATAAGGGGAAAAAGCATTTCTTCTTTTAAACTATAACAAATTGCTTGCCACAATCTAGCAAGGAGCTGCTAACTGTGTGTCCAGGACAGTTGCCCCTCTTGTCTCACCCCAGCTAAGCTACTACTCACCCACATACTTTTTGGAGTGACCATGTACCACTACACATTTCAGTAAAAGTCACCTCTTTTGGCAGTTAACACAGAGGAGTAAAGCTTTAGACTGTTAATTAGCTACTTTCTGTAGTCAAAGGGTAATGGGTTTGATTCATTCTACCTTCATTTGCCAACTGTGTGACTCTAAGAAAATCTCTTAACCAGACAGCACTTCCAGGTTGTCATTGAAAAGGGACATGTCCAGTGAGCTTACTCAGTTAAATATACAAAATAATAAAATAAAATAAATAAATAAATACAATTACTCTTTGGATTCACTTTCCTGATTGTCGTAAATGTATACTTAGCTACCAGCTTGTTTTAAATTATATTTATTGTTTAATAAAGTAAACTTTATTTGAGCATGTTTTAAATGTGTAGTATTGAACATTTGTCCAGCAAGAAGTGAAAAAAGTCCCATTTCAGAACATTTAACCACAAAAGACCACTCCTACTGGTATCATTATAAATCTGTCAAAGTCCATGCTCATTGTAAACCGCACATATTCGACAGCGATTGAAAATAGCCATAGCAGTATTCCAACTTGCTTTTACACAAATGCACACTCATTGGTCTATTTGTAAATATTAGGTTATAGGTCTGCAGACTATTACAAACCTAGCCAATAGCCAGAGGTCAGAGTCAAGCTCTGTACCTTGTATCTGTGAAGCTAAGACCTTCCCACTCATCTTTCTGTACTAGACTATTGACTGTTTTACTGATTTTTGACAACACGATTAGTCATTTTCATCCCAGACAGCTCTTGTACCCAGAAATTATAGACACATTGCTGACTGTGTGCACTTTGGATGTCTGAATGTGTTAAAAAGATATATAATAATAATAGCCACACTAATGTATTGTTTGTGCAAGCATACCATAAAGTAGTCCAGTTGACTTCACACAAATGCACATTTGTCCTGCAGAGCCAGATCAATGATTGTTTAAAATGAGCAAATGACAGAGTGCTAGTTACTTTCATCCACGTACAGCACCACCCCACACAGCAGTTATAACCACTTTTGTGCTGGCTGTGTATACCTCAGACATCTGATTGTGATAATGGTAACTGTAACATATTTCATGTTTGTTACACAGTCACATATGTACAGTAAAATATTTCATCTTAACTCCATAGTGATACAGACTAGTCCTGCAAAGCCAGACTGACTGTTTAAAATGAGCAGATGACAATAAGCTAAGGTGTTTCATGCATAGAGAGCTACCCACCCCCACAAAATCTTTGGCATAGAATGATACCACGTGTTCTGGAGGCTGCTCTGACTCAGAGATAGTAGCATTAGAAAAGAATCCATTAAGATCACCAGGTAGATGATGTAGACTGTAACACAGCCCCATGTAAAAAAATAGATAAAATAAAAAGGTCTTCTGACAGGCAAGAAGTACTCCACAATTAACATTGCATTATCAGCATGTAATTCCAAGAATGTGGTTTTGACCATGAAACATTTTGAATTAGTAAGTAAAGCTGTCCCCAATTTTTTCTGGTATGCCATTTTACATTTTATTTATTCAGCAAATGATTGAATTTTCTTGGTAGGACACATGATTGCACAGCAGATAGCAATTTTACCAGCAGGTCCACCTTACTGTAAATTTTAACAAAACCTCAAACAGTGGAAGACGCATAGCAAGCACCATCAAGTGATGAGAAAGAATGGCAATGAGCCAAAAAGCTTAATGTTACACGTGTTGAATTTGTTTCAAGTGCTTGTGCGTATTGTACTGCTTTTCATAAGCACAGTGCACTATTAGTTCAATAAGAGGGCTACCTCATTTGGCAGATATGTAGCTTTATTAGGGAAGGGTCAGAACACTGCAGCAGATGTCTGCACCCTTACTGTATCCCAGTTTATCAGCTGTTGTATAGTAACTTTTATGGATCAGTAAATGTAATTGTCAGACATTTGGGGAAACATTAACATCCCAACAGTTATAACCACTTTTTCCATGCACATCCAGAGGTCCATGTGTAATGAAATAAAAAAAAAGATCATACAATAGATTTCAGCTCCATTATACACAAACACACAGTTGCTGTCCAACGTCTACTGCGGAGTGCTCATTCTGCAAAGATGACCACTGTCAATCTTTGGATACCTCCCAGGATTTATTTAAAAAAAAAAAAAAAAAAAGGCACACTACAGTCACCACTGCTAGGCCTCTGTACTGAGACTGTTATTTTATCTCCTTGGCATCCCATGAATTCCTGCTCCTTCATAAGTGCTGTGAATGTGGCTGCTTTGAAAGGGGCATCTGTGGTAATTTATTTTGAGTAAGCACACCCAGCATTTCTTTACTTAAAATATAAATCAACAGACTGGTCAACCTGTTCAAAGCAGCCACAATGCTTCTGCTGTGGCCATAACCCCCCCAGAAATGTGGGTCCTGGGTGGCTACCCAAAGCTCCCCTCTCATAATTTACCACTGACAGTAAGACAGGAAAGTGAATAAAGTTGCTGTTTGTGAAGATAAACGTATTTGTAAAAGGAAACAGTTAATACATATCATGTGTTAATTCTTGATAGTATGCTACAGTGGATAGTGTTACAAAGAAAAATGATAGGCAGTAAACATGTCTGAGTGGAACAAAAATTCAAAGGATGATAGGCAGCAGCTGCTGAAAAAAATTTCAAGGGAAAAATGGGCAGTAACTGCTTGAGTTGGTGCACTCGCACGCGCACTAAACAGGAATAATAATTTTGTTTGAGTTTTACTTTTAAGTTATAAACAGCAATGAACACTTTAGAAAAGCAAAAAAAGATAAAAATACAACATAAAAAGTAAACTCTCCTTTCAGTAAAATGTAAAATACACACCTGGGCTTAACAGCCTTCAAAGGAGTTTTCCTTGTTTGTTGTATGTAAGTTAAAGATGATAAAGAGTCTGGAATATAGGTAACCCTGTATAGTGGATTTTTTTTAAGTTGGTAGTATGTGAAATAATGTTAACAAGAGGAAAGTGCATTTAATTTCTCAAAGGAAATGGCAAGTCCATCTAGTTTACCTTTCAAGTGTGTCTAACATTCCATATCCTTTGCATTACTACCATCCCCCTTCCCTTTTCTCCATTTATCCCTTGCTCACCCCTGGAGTCATGACCTGAGCCCTGCCGGAAGAGCAAGAGAGAGAGGAGAGTCATCACTGGGCCCTCTGCGTTAGTGATTCCTCTGCAGGTTCACCTGTGGAAACCTTGTTACTTCTTTTACATCCTATAGATAGTCAAGTTTGATTGTCTTCTCGGCTCACCACCTGGACCATGACCAACTCCAGTGGAGCCGATCTAAGGACCACAGTAAACAATCCAGTCGGTAGTAGCAAATGATGTGTACAAAGGACAGGGACTTAATCAACACAAACTTATGACCTGCACATATCGGGTATGCCTCATTCATGAAAAATAATTGCAGTCTCTGGTCCATGTCGCAAATGGAGTTCAGCAGATTACATACACCCGTCAGCCAAAGGTGGACACACACTAATCCAATTAATGTAGCATGCGTGCAAAATAAACAATTCACTGATGACCACAAAATGTTTTATAGAGACTTGGGAAACAAAACAAAATGAATAGAAACACCACTAAAAAAGAAGAAAACACAATTTGAATAAATATCTATAAAGACCCTGTAAAACATAAAAGAAAATGTTGAATTGGATAGACGTAAAAGAAAAGTAATAAGTTCAAATGTACAGAATGTGAAAAGGGATGAAGTAACAGTCAGAGAAACTGAAAAAAAAAATAAGAAAAGCTTCTTATTGCAAAAACCCAGGCCCAGATGTGGTACCTAAATTCTGGCTAAAAGTATTAACATCTTTACACTAAGATATATCCCTGAGTAGTAACTATTTATATGCACATCCTGAACAGACATCAACCTGATTAACAACATGAAAACAGTACTCCTCCTTAAGGGTGAACCTGCAAGCTATCCTAAAAAACTATCAACCAGTAACTTGCCTTCCAACGGTGTGCAAACTGTAATCTAGAATCGATGCTGTCCGAGTCTGTAGTTACTTAGAAGAAATTTCCATTATGGCTATAGAACAAAATAGTAAGAAAAGAAAGTCATATGGAATAAAGGATCATTTGTTGTTAGAGTCGTAGTGAAGAATTGTAAAAAGGCGAAGAATCAAAGTTTGGCATGCCTTGATTACAGAAAAGTATTTGATAACATCCCACATTCATGGATAAAGGAGTTCTTACAGATATATAAGATACACCCTACATTGAACAATTCCGTTATTGTGACCATGAAACATTGGCAAAACACTTTACAGTTAAGCCATGATAACAGACACAGTTTTATCCCAGGAATAAAAAAAATGAAGTGGGATATATTAGTGTGACTGTCACTACTGCTGTTTTGTCTTGCCCTTAACCCATTAAGCTGTCTACTTAACAGATTATGCCATGGTTATACTTTGGCTCCCAGAAAACAACCAAGTGTAAAAACATCTCATCTTCTTTTTGTGGATAACTTAAAACTGTGTAATTCATCAGATGTGGATTTGAAAGCACAACTGCAAGTGGTTAAAACTTTCTCAGATGATGTAAGAATGTCTTTTATTTATTTATTTTGCGTTTGTTTACCAGGAAAGTCCAACTGGGCAGAGCCCATTTTCAGCAGAGGCCCGGGGAGAAAATCTCCACAAAAAGTGACAGTATATACATTAGTAACAGTAAATACCGCATGGCAAGCAATATATACAACATAGGTTACAGTAGATACAACATAGAACCTGTTAGTATTAGTTTACATTTGTAAAGGGAAAATAGTTCTAGATTTATCACACATTTAAGAATTAAAAAAAAAAAAAGAAAAAAAATCCTAATACAGATAAGGACATTATCCAACAGACAGGCTGAATAATTAATGGAGAGTGTACTTATGATACAAGGAGTTTAGCCATGAGGTGTTGCATGAGCAGAGCCAAGTGTCTGTCAGATAATTTTTGAGTAGTTTTTTAAACTGGTGATTGTTGTCAGTGGTTCTAATATTATGCGGGAGGGAGTTCCAGGTTTTTGAGATATAGAAAGAGTATAAGGAGTCTTCTGCAGTGGTGTTAGTTTTAGAGACTTATGGTAAAGAATTATTTGATGATCATAGTGTTAGAGTAAGGTTGTAGTAAGCTTTGGAGAGCTGGAGTTTTTTGGGGGGATTATAGAGTAGTTTGTGGGCTGTGATTGATTATATGCAAGAAGCTGAGGTAGTTCAAGCCAGGAGAGTTTTTTGAGGGCTAGACAGTGATGTGACCTATTTAATGAAACAGTAGCAAATTTAACTGTTTGTTATAGCATGTATTCAATTTATCTAAATCTGTTTTTTTGAAGTTAATAAGGATGGGTGAAGCATACAGTAGACTTGCTAGTAAGTGAGTTCTGGCTATGGCATCTCTTGAGCCTGTTAAAAATTAAAAAAAATTAAATTAAAAAAGTATTTTAAAATAAAAAAAAGACATATAAAATTTGTTGTGGATAAATGTGCAAATGCAACATTTAAAGCAGGAAAGCTGCAGCACCAAGAAAATTCCAGTCCGGGACAGGAATCTGATTTAAAGGAACTTGAGCAGGAAGGAGTATGTTAATGACTGGAAATTGATGAAGGATCGACAATAAAACATGAAGAAATGTAAACATATCTCCGTAAAGAATATTGTAGAAGACTAAAATTAATATTAAAAACAGCCCTAACATTTAGTAACAAAGTCCGAGCTATAAACCAATTTGCTCATCCTGTTCTAACTTAAAGTTTTAGGGTGAGTGATTCCAAACGCTGAACAGGAAAATAAGAAAAATGCTTCATGCTTATCAAATTATATATAAAAATCAGTGTATACCAAGATTATGCATTCTTCGTTATGAAGGAGGTATGGTCCTCCTCAAAATTGTTTACATGTGTATGTTTGTAATCGTGGGACTGCTTATATATATCTGTTGCCCTCACCAGATTCAAACATAGTGAAAGTTTTAAAACATGGAGAAGTGGTTTATGCTGACTTCCTGCCTAGTTTAGCACAGATGTGTTAATGTCAAGTGGGAATGGAAATCAAACCAGAAGTAGACAAAAATCTGGCAGCAGGTAAATGTGCCAAATAACAAAATAAAGAATTAAAGGAGAAGGATCAGATGAGAAGGCAAGACATGGAAAAGGCATAAATATTGTGGTGAGTGCAGAAAGCCCCTGGAACAAACTCATGTTACTCAGGGTTTCACACAGGAATGGTTAAGGAGAGGTAAAGTTAAAGTAAAAGATGAAAGATTAATATCGGTGGCCCAGGGTAGTGGACTACATACATATTGGCTTATAAAGTCCATTTGAACACAAGGGAAACACAGGTAAATGCAGGTTCTGTAAAACAGAAATGAAAACCGTTGCACATGTTGTTGCTGGGTATGATACACTCTTGGCATTGGGTCTGTATACTTAAAGGCATAGTAGTGTGGCAAAACTATTGCAGTGGAAATTGTGAAAGTCCTACAGTATTAAAGTAGTTGAGAACATTGGAAACATGAGCTGCAAGACATTATAGAGAATGATGTCTATATCACATGGAATCACCAACAGTTCAGAAAATAGATGTGAGAAAACCAGGTATAGTAGTCCATGAAAAGAAGACAAATGTGGCGTTGGTCATTGAAACTGCTACATCCAGTGATTACAGTGCCTTATGTACAGAGAGAGAGAGTCATAAAATACCAGGATTTGCAGGTAGGCAGAAATGTGTACAATGTGGAAGAAAGATACTGAGACAATTCCAGTAGTAGTAGGTTACTACCAATACATGCAACTCCGTATGAATTTCAAAAGGAGTCGCCTCTAGACACATTGTGGGTGCCGTGAAGCACATTTTTTGCTACATCAAAGACTGAAGCAATACTAATTTTATGAACTTCTTTAGTCATACTTTGACTTGGGAATGGGGTCCATTCCCATTATTGTATTAGAATCCCAAAAGACTTGAAGTTAAAGTGAGTAGTTTTTCTTGTCTTTGGGAGCGGAGAGGAAACCGGATAAATTGAATTAAACATGCGTGTGTCATGCAGACTGCATGCAAACTCCACACAGAAGGCACCCCAGATGAGAGAATCACGAGTACTGTTTGCTACATCACCTTGGCACCCTCAATCTGCCAGTTTTCTTGGTTGTAACTTGGATATTTGAATGCTATGGCTGGCCTTAAATGCATTAATTTTGTAAGACATATTATACCTTAGGAATGAATGCATTTAACACCATGCTATTTACTCTACTCTAGAGTGTGCTGCTTTTAGGCAGTGCAGTAAGATCCGAGTTCTGTGCAGACTGTTGTTTTAAGAGCGGAATGACTCTGTCCTTGTCCCCAAATATTTAAACTTTTGGAAGCACAGTTTGTTGTTCTTAGGGGGGTACATGACAGTGATGGAATCTGTTAGCATATTTTTCCGTTAGATTCAAATAGCATATATGCTAGTCAGGATGGGTTGCTATAGTAAGCTGTTTGGTTTCTACCCCTTCTACAGTGAACTAATATTGCTTTTTTTGTAGTTGTATTTTTTAAGATAAGGGTTGGGCTTGATCTTGATTACAAGTATGTCTTTGATGCAAAGTTGTTCTTGATGAGGTCATTTATTGTTAGGCATAACAGAATATGTCCCAAGACAGGGTCTTTTTTTAATGGGGCCTCACTTGTGAAAGTTCCTAGATCTAATAGCTGGATTTCATATGGAGCATTGAATATTTCAGTGGAAGAGTAATTCCTTACTCGGGTAAGTGAGTTTGTGCCGAACTGTAGGGACTACAGTTTTGAGTCAGTAGAGCATGATCCATTCTTTCAGGAGCTGTTCTAAGGTCTGCTACCAGTATGCTTTACCATTCCTTTTTTTCCATTACTGCAGAAATGTAATATCCTCGCTAAATTTAAAGTTGATATCTGTATACACAACTGCATTAGTGGATGATAGGATTTTTACTGTTAAAATCTGTGGCAAACCTCTACGGAGAAAACTTTCATGATATGTGTACCTCGATTTCATATTAAGACCCATTTTATGTTCTCATTAAGTAATACTAAAAATACATAGATATTAATATATAGTTTGCAGATGATTATAAAATGTGGTGTATAGGCAACAACATCCAGTGTTTGTATTGATATTGATTGTGGTGTTAGTAAGTGCACACTATTGCATCTTGGTTCAGATCTGTTAAGTAGCATTGTTTAGGTCTTCCTTGTATATAAAGATTTTGGAACCATAGTAGGATTTTTAATTATTAATGTTTTGAATCGTATAAGAACTTTTTAGATGTGTTACCAGTAGATGTCCTAGTGTGTTTATTTTATATTTTCACTTGTATATCATGACTTATAATGGAGTAAAATATTCGGATTTGATCTTGTACCTCAAATTTTATAAATGTACTAGAGTTCATACCGTTCTATGTCAGGATGAGATACAGGGGATGTACAGTCACAAATGCAGTAACAGATTAAAAACCGTATCTGTTTATTCAATTGGATACTGATTGTTTTGTCATTTTGTATTTTGATGCATACATTTTTCATAGGGACTATCCAGCATTGTATGGTGGTACTGTAGCTCAACTCTCTGTTATCAAAATAGTAGATATTCTGTCATTGCTTCAAGAAGTAATTCTAGAATTAAATAATTTTTCACTAGAGACTGGACCAGCTGGAGTCAACTCCCTCTGTGTCTAAGAAAGATTAAGGATACTCCTGTATTTAAAAGTGAATTGTATAAATTCATATGTTCACAGTAGCGCAGACTTCAGGGATCTGGGCATGTTTAAGCTTCCCCATGATTCTTATAGAATCTTGAACTTGTTGTTCATTTAGCATTGTAACAATAAGGGTGAACCACGACTGTACTCTGCAGATATCACTTACGAACGTAATGAATCTGTACTTGGCAAAGCACCTGAAGGCATAGCTTAGTTATTCTGATCAGTAGAGCTGTCTAGCAACCTTTTGTATTCCTAGTAGCTAGAGAGACCCAGTGCCACTTTACATTGAAAGCAGTGCAGTTTTAAAAGTACCCATTCTGCAGTAAAGTATTTGATTATGCAATATTTTTTACTGTACCACTTAAGATCAAGCCATAAAATACTGTATGATGTAGGTCAGCTGTAGTACTAATGAGCCATATACATTTAATCTCATTTTACATGAATTATATCTGGTAGAAGCTTTCCTTCAATCAGCCATAGTCACCAATGGCAACAAATGTGCTGAGCGACAGCTGACATCCTGTAAACTGTGTCAAAGCATATTTGCATCTTTCTGATGTGCAGCATTCTGACTGTGCCACCAATGGCTTTGAATGTAATAATCAGTAACAGTGGGCAACTGGTGGTGTAGCATAATCCATTCAGCAGTGGGTCTTATTTTCTAAATCCTGATCGCTGCAACTGTATATGTGGTACAAAATGTTCTATTTCTTTGCTGTAGATCCCAGGTGATAAGGCCATGGATTTGAAACATTGCTGTCACATATGCAAACTACATACAAACTGTTTTTAAGCCACTTCTTTAGAGCCTCCCAAGTGGTGTATATTTATGCTTTATATGCCAAATAAAACTGATCACTTTATGCTAGTGTGTGGACTAACTTATAGTCAGGAGCTGATTCATGCATTTCAGCCTAGCTCCATGATGCATTAACAGTAGTTAGTATGTGGCATTTCTAGGGGTAGAATATGTGGAATAGTGGCAGTGATGTGTGTGTACATTCTGCCCGAAAGTGAAGATACATTCTAGCCTAGGGTGATGCTCTTCACATAATTTAATAAACTTAATTTTATAGTTCCTCGATGTTGTCACATACAGATAACTGCTGTTCATAATCTGACTACTTAAACTTTATCTATATTTATTGTGGAATTTGCTCCCAAAATTGCAAAACTTGTGCAAAGACAGAAGAAATGCTGGGCACAGTAATAGGAGAAAAACAGTTTGGTTATAAAAGCTTGCATGTATGTTTTGATTTCTTCAGTATTTACACCATGGATTTAGTATCAAAACAATGATTCAGGACCATTATAAAGCGGTGTCTGCTCTGTAGCTCTGACAAGATGGGACAGTGTGAAAAGTTTTAGCATGAAGCATTAGTAAGAAACAGAAGCAGTTACGCAAGTATGAAAAGTTTCCATCCGCTGTGGCGACCCTTATCCAGGAAAAGCCGAAAGACACAACATTAACACAGTAAGTGAAATACAAGTCTGCATGCTGGAGAGCCATGAGGGATAAAGTTTGGCACTGACATTGTAATTGACTAGATTTCTCAGACTTCTCAGTGGTGCTGTCTCCCTTGCTGCGGACTTCAGCACTGCTGAACTCTGTTTGGCTTGCGGTTGTGATACCAGTACCACCCATTTTACTGAGTAAATTAATTTGTCATTCGATGTGGAAAGAATGTTTTCAGGTGATGTAGACTTGCTCAGTGAATAGATGTGAAATGGTGACGGTCATCCTAATGAAACTGAAATTTAAAGGATTCAAGCACAGTACTTGTTGAAGTTGGACGCTTACCTGGAAATGACTCATTTGATAAGTAGGAAAAATACTACTTCGTGTGCTATAACAGATATTTTGCCACTTTTTTATATGAGATTAGGGATAAAGGTGTCATTAAATACGTGCACATGAAAGAGGTGGATGGTGGTGTTGAAGCTGAGTATGCTGAGGGAGACCTAGTTTGAGAGTCACAGCTGAGTTGCCATGATGATCAGCATTTGCCATCTAGAGAAGTTAAAAAGGTTTTGAGACTAACAGCAAGGTGACCAGCAGCCTGAAGGTAGTAAGAATTGAGTCTGAAACTTGTTGGGATTGTTTAATAGGAGTAACTCCCATATTTTTTTCATATAAAGATTAAAGTGTACCATCATGATTTTTACACTTACCTTCCTCACCACAATGTGTGGTACATCGAGTGCCAAAACATTTGTCAACATCTGTCCAAATTTTCCCTGCAGATGCTCTCCATAATTCCTCAAATCTGTTGTGATAACATCCTGAAAGATTTAGTTTTACTGTTTGTAGCCCTTACTGGTGTCACCAGAAGACTAACATGTGAGTGCATCCTAGACGCAAATGGATGAAGCTCTGGGCATAGGCAGGATCACATCTGTTAGTGTCTGTAGCTGTGTTTACATCCCATTCCTCTGTTGATGTCACCAGAGACTAAAGTAAAATTAGTGGGTGTTTTAATATTTTTTTTTTTTGTTAGGAAACACTCCGTATTAGAGTGTCTTCTTACAAAAAAAAAAACATTGTGGCATTTAAGTTATGAAGTGCTGCAATGTGTTTATTAACTGTGATGGTGAAACATGTACCAAACACTAGCATGGCGAACAGGAAGTGGTAAAGCTGTGGTTGAGAGAGAGTTAATGACTTGATAATATTAAGTTGTACCTTAATGGACTTGAAACACAAGGCATAAAAGCACATTTGAAGATTGTCATGTTTTTGAGAAGAGGAAGCATTGTTTACTGGTTTAAGTAAGAGTTAAAATGGAAGACCGGACTGAATTTACCAATGGCCTTTTAACTGATGCATCAGTGAAGCATTTGACATTGCCTGCTAAGGAGGTCTGGTATGGGAAATCTCAGGTGAATATGGGCTGAATTTTGAAGTTGTTCTGAGAGGGAACAAGTGCATTGACAAAAAGGTAGAAAATTGTATGCGACATAAAAAACACGTTGTAGAGTGAGACTGTTTATGGAAAAAAAGGACTAAAAAAGGAAAAGACTGCTCAAATGAGAGACATGGATATGCTGGGACAAGTGGAAGATGAATGGGAGAAAAGGTCAGGTTTGACTTTTGAAGAGCCTTATTTGTGAGAGCTACAGTGTATACAAGATAGATGAATAGGCTTCAGTTTGACATGAAGTTGGACCATAAAGGTACATATGAGCTGTTGGATAGCAGTATATCCGACAGGACTATTGAATAAGTGACTGGGTGTTGGTAACATCGCAGTTTAAGGAAAGCTATTTAAAGTTTTTTTTTTCCCCAAATGGTAAAAAATAAAATTCTACAAGCAGTGCTGCTTGCACCTGACCTCTGTTTCAGTTTGAACAAAGATATTCTGATGTAGCTTCAACCAATTAAAAATGGAATAAAGGGGGGCACTTTAAATGCTTGTAGAAGAAAAATTAGTTTGTTTGCATTTATCTAAAGACTGGTTGTAATAGTACTTGGTGAAGGTCAGCCATGTGCATGAGACATTGAGTCTGTAATACAGATAGTACAAGAAAAGTCTATTTGTTTTTCTGTTTTCTGTCTCCGCTGTCTGCTGATCATCAGCCCCCTTCCAGTCAGTTGTTCCATTCATTCCCATCAACAGGATGAGGAAAGACAGAGAGGGGTCCTCATTCAGACCACTATTAGGGATTGTTTGAGTTTTATTTTGCTACAACCCTATCCCCTATTTGCAATCAGTAAAATGCTTGGGAGTAAGCATGCAATGAGCTGTCAGCAAAGAGCGTCCCTATACTTCTGTAAGGGACATTTTCTTCATTCAGGCTTGCCTCTCTCCCCAAAGCACATGTGGTTTCCAGAGTCTCAAGCAGGGAAACTGCATTGTCACATGCAAAAAAACAGTGAAGGCTGAAGAAAAACGAAGATGACAAGAGAAACAAATATCCACTGGTATTTATTTATACTATGAACTGAAAGTGATTGCTTTCATCTTCCAGTATCATGCCATAGACTGAGACTTCATCAGTCTTGACGTTTATTGTGCATTTACTTGAAGAAGAAATGTTCTGTTAGATTTTTGAGTCAGCACCAGCTAGTCTACCCCCCAGTTTGTATATTGCTCTATCCCCTATCAAACCACAGGCCAGTCCTCTTCACACTTTCCCCTCCCTGCCTAGCTGTTTTAGTGCCAAGGCTGTTAATTGAGCCCCCAATTGTTGGATCACAGTAGGACTCAATCTTTCTGCAACACAGAGGCAAGCTAGAAGAAGAGCATATTTTAAAACTAAGAATCAAAAAAGGACTTTACTTTTCAGATTTGAACTGTTACCTTCCTTGAGAGGTTGGTGATATTTTATTGAGGGACTAAAGGGTGGTGTTCTAAATGCTTCCAAAAAGATAATACTTCTAGTCTGATTTAGTTTAATTATAACAAATTTTGTATCAGCACTTGATGAAATTTAATTGGATTCAGGTGAGGTTGAAAATTGTGTACCAGAAGAAGAGATGGCTTTGAGATATGAATACAAAACGATTTTTATTTTGGTAATTAGGACTCATTATTGTCAAGGAGAGGATGTCAAGTATAATTGCCCAGCAGTTGTTATGATTCATCAAGTGCAGTGTAAAACTTCAAATGTCGTGAAACCGTTAATGATAATGAAAATCTGCCTTACTGATGTGTGGTTATATGATGTATTAGGCTGGACATTCATCATGGGGTGGGCAGTACGAATGTATTTAAAATTTTAAATAAAGCTTTGTTATTGAAATGTGGAGGGACATTTGTATAATGGATGGAAGTTAAATAACCAATTTAGGAGTATTGTTATGTAATTCCAGCTGGGAGCATGCTACTTATGTAGTAGTTTGTGCTCTGTAGGCAGCCTAGAGTGTTGACAGTGCCGCTGAATGCGCACAGTGAGATTAAAGGAAAAGTAGGTTGATGATAATAATTAGCCACAAGTGGGACATTGAAGGGTGTGAAATGAATGACGTGGTAAACTGTACATTAAAAGTGGTCTTGATGGTTAATTTGGTCTGATTGTTAATGTGTGACTGTGAAAAAAGACAAAAGTAGTTATGGATGATTATTCCTTGTGTGAAGGAAAAAGCAAGAAGGCTTTCTAGTGGTGCTGCCCATGCTATGCAGACTGGAAAGCTGTGCTAAGTGTGTTCACGGACAATGTTAAATATAGGACACTGTATTTGTTTTGTTCCTGCTAGGATACTGATGAGGAATGGAGGGGATTAATGTGGTCAAACAGAAACGTGGAGAAGCCCGTAAACTTCAGGAGGAGTCCTGTAGTTTGTACTGTGGTTTTACCTAGAAAAGGTACAGTTATAGGGTGTGGGCACTTTTGTGCTTGCCTTGCACTTTTCATATTAGGAGAAAATGTCATGCGGATATATTGTAAATGGCACCGTTGTCATACTTTTGTTATCTTTGTAAAACATATTTTGCAAATTTCCTTTGTCATGTCTGCTTTCACTTATTTTTAAGACCCGGGCTGAAAATATTCCATCCAAGTCAGTGTTCTGTTGCAGTTTAAAAATAAAACAAATTAAATGATCATCCAGTCTGTCATCTCAAGATGTTAGGCAGCTCACAGCTTGTCTAACACACCTGTAGAGTCTATTTAAGTTAGTCTGCAGTCCACCTAGACATTTATTTACCTCTAGCATAGGTAAAGGTTGGGTTCCTCGACTTGCCATTTAAACTAGCAGTATCCCTACATATGTTTTCCAGTGGTTCTTCTTGGTTTGATAAAATAGTAATTTCCCCTTCCTGGTAATATGTAGATAGCTGGCTTACTTATGAAATTGTTAGTATATTTTGTAAAGCTGAAATGGGTATCCTGACAGAATATTTAAAAGTTTAGATCCTTTCCAAGAAACAACATTAGGTTACTTGTAGTGTGTACTATAATGGTACAGTGTCACTCTTCACCCCTGCAGTATGAGGTACTTGTTCTGTCCTGTCGAGTAGTGCCCTGTTACTGTTCACCCCTGGGTACATATCCTTAAGTTTGGAATCAAGCTAGACTGATCTGGTGTCTCTATCTTACCACTTCACTTGTTCTGCTTTGTTCTTATGGCACTACAGAGCAGAGATGTTTACATTTTACTAGATGATTAATGCAGACAAATTGTACATCAGACTTGAAGACAAATAATTTAACTATTCCTTGATGTACAGACTTGTCTGTTAAGGTGTCAGTCACTGTTTCTTTCTTAACTGGTGTAATACCTAAAAGAAATATGCAGACCTATTGCATTTTGTAGAGGTCACATTCATGCTATCCATGTTACTTAAATGAGCAATGTCCAGCAACCTACAGGTACTTGTGCATTGGCTGGTTTTAAATCCCAGTTTAGCCTCTAATCCCAACATAATTCTCTAAAGCTGTTGAGAAACTGCTGCAGATGAACCAGTTTCTTAAACAAATGTCAGCAGGAGAGGAGCAGGAGGGTACAATGCACCAGCAAGAGGTAATGTGGAATGGGGGAAAAGGAGTGGTCATTAGTCTCTGACAAATTGTCAGAACATGGTCATTTGTAGATGGACTATGTGTTTACTTATTTTCTTAATTTGTTAACTGGACAAGACTGCTATGCACAATTGCAGCTTTTCACTGGGGACTGAACAACAGAAGCCTCTGAGCTGAGTTGCCAGGACATGTTGCAAGGCATAACAACAACATTTGTCACGAGTGTTAGTTGTTAATGTAACTACCCAAATAACGCAGCTTCAGTGAGTGATCAGCACTTCAATGAACAGGCCTGCATATTAATCATATCTCTAATGCAGTGTAAATGGTCATCTTCTGTGAAATCAGAAATGAAGTTGTGTATTATTTTTAAAAGGCTTTTAAGTTTGCAGGGTTGCTCAAGTGAGCTATTTCATATATGTGTGAGATGTGTGTATTTCTGCTTTATAACCTGACAGAGCGGATTGTCACAGATGGACTAATGAAGCATTCCTACTTGAAAGATTCTCACTGTTAGGAACTGCTGTTGTACTTCACAGGATGAAATGCTTTGTTGTTGCTGCTACTGGGAGCCAGAGATTTTGTTTTCTGTCCAGTTGATGTGAGAGAGCAGTCACTAACTGCATT
This sequence comes from Protopterus annectens, assembly GCF_019279795.1. Lineage (NCBI taxonomy): Eukaryota > Metazoa > Chordata > Ceratodontiformes > Protopteridae > Protopterus > Protopterus annectens. Next base: position 823,029,703 of record NC_056743.1, read on the forward strand.
T
>NC_056743.1:823334703-823592203 GCF_019279795.1 Protopterus annectens
GTAATTATTCCTCGTGATTCATTGTGAATGCTTCCTTTGTACTGGTCACATATAAGGACCCATTTATAATAGCGTACAGTTCTGGATACTAGTCAGGAAAAAAAAAGTCATTGTTTCAAGGGATAAAAAAGAAATCCGTAAAAATGAGGAGGAGGATGGTATGTGTTTAATGTGAGTAAGGGCACTGTACATTTATTTTTTGAGGAAAGCAAGAGGGTAGCATGACATTATTGAAGCTGTAGCCATGTTGCTGTATGACGTCTATGTGCCTGCAGTGAAATTACAACAGATACATATAAAATCTGCAGCTGAATTTCACTTCAGCAATGTGTCCCCAACCAAATATGCTTGCAGGGAATTGTCACTACCTACCAGTCTGAACCCATTTAAGCAATGCAGTTTTGTCTACTTTTAGTTTATTATAGTGTTTATTTTACATAGTACATTATTATGACCTTTCTTTCTGATGACAGCTTGCAGCAATGAGCCTGTACCTCTTAATGTTATTCCTTTAAAAGTCTTAATAATGCTGCAGTACATTAATGCTTACTGTTTTGTTTAGCTAGAAATAACAGCTGTATGTCTGGTTTAATTGTTCATAACACTTAAAGATACATTTTTAATAAAACAACTCATATGACTAAGTTTCCATTGGAGAGTCTCTAGCCATGTCATCCTTCTGCATTTATGGCTGGTGTGTGGTCACTTGAGTTCTAACTGGGGGTGGGGGAGGTGTATACTGTGGAAGGATGTGCAGTCTAATACTGGTCATGCCCTATACTGGGAAGGTGTGTATGTCTTTCTTAAAGCAGTGCTCCAACCCACCCATGCCCAAGCTTTGAGGGCTCATTATAATTTCGATGGAGTTACTTACAAGGACTACACACACATATTGAGTTGTAGAAATTCACTGGACTGCACCAGCAGTAATGGTAGGATGAGAGGAGAAAGAAGGCCATCAGAGCCACAAAGTTTCTAAAGTTTAATTTTAGAGCTGTAGGACATGTTTTTACATTATTTAGATGTAGTTTACTTGCATGGTCTCCAGGTTCTTTTTTTTTTTTTTTTTTGGTAACCTAGGAGACAAGGAGGTTAAATAAATCTATTTGGTTGCTTGCATTATAGAAGAGAGTCCACTGGGGTTCAGGTTCATACTTACTACATGTAGCATATGCATTACTCATTAACTTATTTATTACAGTTGACATACTGTATACATTTTTGAGGGGGGCAGGTTCATTTTTGCTTTCCCTGTGATTAAGATTGCTTATTATTCACAGAATAAAAATATATTTGCTCATTCGCTGTCTTATGAGTCACATCCAACTCCTACACTGACCCCACAGATAGCCACCTCTACCCACAGACTTTTCAAGGAAATGGATGTGGGTTGCCAGGTCTTTCTTCCATATCAAACACACATGCACTCACACCTACGGGCAATTTAAAGTCTCGGAGTCGCCTTTGGAATGTGGGAAGAAACCAGCTCGCCTTGTGAAAAACCCATGTCAACAAAGGGAGGATATGCAGACTCTGCACAGAAGGCACCCTAGCCAAGAACCAAATCAGAGAATCTTGCTGTGAGACAATTTGCATATAAATGTTTCACATTTCTGATGTTCAGCATGTACTTCACCAAAATATTCATATTTTTATGGCATGTATAGTACAGGGTCAGCATCATTTCTTGGTGGTTGATTCTGTGTCTGTTTAGAACTGAAAAAGACCTAATTTCCTTTATTCCACAAGAACTATGCATTAAGGATATGTTCAGTTCTGTACTCTTGGGGTTCTTGTTTCTGTGGATGGAGATCTTGTAAATCCAAGGAGTCGTAGTGTCTCGGTCTATAATTATTTGTTTTGTTTTCTTTGTAAACAGCTGTGTAAAAAAATTCCAAGTAGTAAATTGTATTTACAAAACTTCATAGTAAATTTTATTTTCAAAACTTCATTGAGCAGTGATTAGCTGCATGATACTGGACATTATGAAAAAAATTAACTGGTAGAAACTAAGAAACTGGATGCCTTCTGGTAACAAAACTGATGGTTTTGTGTTTTTCCTGACCTGGGGCATTTTTTATATATTTGCCTCTGTCAAAGGAAGAAATGTGTTTATAAATTGTGCAGCTGCTCTTCTTTTTCTTATGTTTCCTTATCCCAAGCAGTAGCTGGGGATTAGTTCACTTATCTGATTGGAAATCCATCCTGGTTAACAGAATAATGCATTGTTGTTGTTGTTGTGGAAGGCTGAGAGCTTCATTCCCCAAAATGTGTGCTGCTTTAATTAAAGGTGTATTTTCAATATTATATTACATGCAGGTAGTAGACGTGCCTGGTTCACCCCACCCACCCACCCGTACAGGATGGCCATGAGTACCCAGTATATATATGGTGATTATAACCTAGTTACAAAACATTAATGTTAATTCTTGTGTTTTGCACTGTGATTTGCCAAGCGTTGTCACATTAAGTATCAACAGGCTGTGTGGCATTATGATGCTGGTCTTTTAAATGTAAAAATAAATACACAAATAATTTACTAAGTTCTTGTTGTGATCAGCAGTAGAAATGCTTTGTTTATGGCCTTATAAATTGTTTCTGTGGTATTTACAACAACATCCGTGCAAGGAGGAAGAACAGATTGATTAGGATTTCTGTGTCAATGTCAGGAAAAAATACAAATTCAGAGAGGTGCCATAACTAAAGACTGCATTTATACATGGTAGCATTCTCTCAAGTAAACTCTGTCATGATTCAGTATAAGATACCCTAGGTTGTATGGAGTGAATATTAAATAAAAAAAAACGCTCTTCCAATTTTGATACCTTTTATACGTAACTGTTAGGTTTGGACTGCTTGCTCTGGCTGTAGATTTTTCTTTTATTCAGTATGCATAGTAAAGCATGTCCCTAGGCAGATGCAATAGAATACCTGACTAGAAAAGCCCTTGACAAACAAGGAAATGTGTGTACAAAAATAATTCTGAACCTCCCATAAGGTATACTTGGAAGTATTATTTTCAGGAATAATTTACATGTGTGCCAAGGTGCATCCAAATGAGGTGTTTGTAAATTTTTTTTGTTGCTTATTTATGTACTTGTGAGGTCATTGAAAGTCTCTTCTACAGATTAGGTTCAGTAAACAGTTGCTAAGCCTTGCTTCAACATATGTGTGTGTGTTGATGCTTGATCCACAGTCCTTACACATTGCATTTAGTGAGGAGGCTAAAAGGAACAGAGCGTTAATTGTGTGTGTTTGATTGTTTTGCTATATTCAGGAAGTGCATCGCCTCTTTCCAGTCCAGGAGCAGTAGATTTAAAGAAGAACACAGAACTTCAACAGTTACATGACAAGTCCTTGCTGAGAGATCGAATGGCCAAGTACCAAGCTGCTGTCTCCAAACAGGGCCACCCTGCGTCAGCTGCTGTGAGTTTTTAACATGTTGTTTGTCTGTTCCTGTATTTCACATGTCCTGCTTTTTAATGGTACCATAGTTTGTCTTGCTTTGCTTCCTTTGTAAGGCCATAAGTGATGCTTCTCCACATTGCACTGTCCTCGACTGCCAGCTGCTGTGTATGTCACTTCTCTTTGTATTCGTAGCAGCAAGTCTCTTAGCTGCTATGAGTTAGGCATAGTGTTATTGTTTTTAACCTCAGATTTTGCCTTGTTTCTCCAAGATTTACTGATTTTCTTCCAATTTTCCTTATAAAGATAGATGTGTTCAGTGCTGTATATATTCTTAAGTAATCGAAATAAGCTGTACAAAGATTTCTTATCACTAACTGTGCAAGTTTTAGTATCCAAAGACCTTCTATTCCAAAAACTAAGAAAGTGGTGGTCTTTGGGCCCATCTATTATAATTTTTAAAGGCCAGCATTAAGATTTTTAATGCTCAGAGGCTGAGGTGTGTGCATATCAGGACAAATGCCTGGGAAGCAATACCATAATGTTTAGAGAATGACCTCTGCATGACCTCCGAATAATGACACAAATCCCAGCTGCTTCTGAAGTTGTAATTAAGTGTTCCAGTGCATGCCTTTTGCAGTGTTCTCTGAATCTAGTTCCTTCTTTAGTTGCTGTTGCCTTTTTCCTCCAACCATTGTTGTCACCTCTGGTAGCATGTAAAGTGTACAGCACATATGGAGTTGTCACACTAATGTTTGATTATTACAGGGATGTGTTGCTGCTAGGTAATGGTGGGACAGCTGAACTACAGCACTGATGTTTTGTTTTTGTTTTTTTGGGGGGGGGGGGCTGCATGGCAAGTTTCTCCAGACTAAACCTGCGCTAGAAAGATTTCTCATACCAGGAAAAAGTGATGAGGACTATCCCACACTTGTGCTGTCCCTTATCTGTACCAGGTGTGGCTCGCTCTGCAACCATTTCATTCCCCTTCTCTGTCGGACTACCACTGCCCCACCTCTCTAGAGTATACGTTTTAATTAATTGTCAAGAGAATTAATCGTACCTTTAAATGGTAGTGCTGTCATTTTCTTATCAGTTTAAAAGTTCTGTAAAGTGTTTTGCATAAGAGGCTTCCAAGAAAACCCTCCTTGGAATCTTAAGTTTTGTGTTAGAGAAGCTAAGATTCGCTCCAGTTGTGTACATGTTTTGGGGCTGCATTCATACCAAGTGATGTTTACACATGTTCTGAAGTGACATTTTGCTCCACTCATTCAGGGATACTTAAAAGTACAACATTAATGTGAGTAGTTTCCTTAAAACAATACATCTTCCCTTGTTAAGGGTATGGGAGGTGCATTTTAATGCATTGCAGGACAAGGCAAGTCTTGTGTCCAGTGGGTGAAGTTTAAGGGTGTAAAGGTGAAGTAAAATGATGGATGATGGTACTGAGGTGGAGGTAAAGAATGAGGGGGATGTGATGAACAGGTAGATTTGATAATCGGAGGTCACATATGGTAGTTCAGTCTAACAAGCAATAAAGTTAGGATAGGAAGACACTGGTTTCTTACAAATTTAGTTGCATTTTACCTGAGAATGTATGTCCAGATACTAAGGTTATGCAAGTATTTTTCAATGTGAACCATAGTTTAATTGCTGTCCTCAGCACTCACCAGTATTTTATCAGCAGTCTCCTCCTGACTTTAGCAAATAAACAAATACATTTGGTTAGCTTGTATTAACTTCAAGTCACATAATAACTGCAGTTAGTGCTGTTAGCATGTGCTTTTATTGAGACAGTGATGATGACTGTTCCATTTATTGACAGTATTTTGTCATTTCAGCCTTCTCCAGTATCTCAGAGTGGCGAATCAATGACTGTGACCCAGATGATCATGTTCCATTAGCTGCATGATCGCTGGGTGGGGATGGGGCAGGGAGGATGGAGGTGATCAGCTATTGCTGGTGTGAGGGAGATCAGTGCAGGTCACCTCTTGGATAACACCTAGAGAGACCTGTGGGTGTTGTCTCCATGGAGAATGAGCCTTCTGGGAACTTATCACCCAGCAGTTTTGCATTAATTGGAGAATATATGTGACAGTGCACATACGCCTCCCATGGAAGGCAACACAGTGGAGATCAATAGAGCAGCCACTGAGGTCAGAAGTTCCAGGTGTTGACGGGGAGTCAGCTGCATCCGGTGAACTGGCCCCGGTCCCTGTCACCTGTCTCTTGCCTCTCTGGGAAATAAATGCACTGATTTGACCCTCCAACCAAAGACTGCATGGACTTGTGGAGCTGTTACCAGGCTGGAAGATCCTTAGTTCCCACCCAGAGAGAGGAGCAAATGATTGGTCAACAGGGTAAAGGAAGGGACAAAAAATTCAATTCAGATGACTCCCAGATGGCTTTGACTGAGGTATTGATTTGTTTGTCTACATGTGATGTTGCCATTTACCAACTTGATCATCTATCCCCGACCCCCATGGCTCACTTATTTCCTCATCACTCCTGATGTTATTTCCCCTTAATCACCTCCTGTCTCCAGGAGGATTTTTCTTTATTTGTATCTCACAGTTATGTACAGGTGCTAAAGGAGTGGAGAGTGTGGTACTGACAGGTTGTTGCAGATGACTTGTTTACATATAATTATGTGTCCACCACCACCACTACCCCTGGCAGACAACGGGCACAGTGTAATGGCTGTAGTAACAGGCCAAGTAGAGTGCCAAAATCATGATCCCACTTACTTGCCTTTTAGCTAAGTTGCAGCACACACCTAAGTAGGCCTTAGTACTTGAAATTTTCACCGCACATGCTCAGGCTAACTCCTGGTCATCTGCCAGGTGGCATGTGAACTGTGTGGATAAACTGCCACCCTACTCAAGGATAGGTTTGCTGGCATTGCCCTTTCATATTTTAATGGTTCCTGTATCACACCCAGTATGCTTGTTCGAATCATAATTCTTCTGCACCACAGAACAAGATACTAGGACTGCATTATGGAACTAACTAAGCAGTTAGTAGCAAACAAAAATACTGCAGCAACATTAAAACAAAATAACAGGAAAACAGTTATAAATGATAAAAGTTTTTATTTTCAGAATTTCACTAGATGCTTTTCGATACCTTAGTCTTAGTTAAATGGAGAAGCCAAGTGAATGGTTTCCATTGAGTTTGAAGGGGAGACATGGGCAAATGGGTTAAACTGTAACAACAGGTTTTGCTTATGTTTCTCAGACGTGGAAGTTCGTCTAATGTTCATGTGTAAGATCACTTTTAATCAGTGGTTATTTCTTTCTCCAGTGTTGTTTTGCAGAGGAGGTTAAGACAGGCTAAGGCATAGAAAAAGCATACTTTAGTCTGTGCTGTAGGGTCAGTGTGTCCTGGGATCAGGTGAAAATGGGCTGACGGTGCAGCACACAAGCCCTGGCAGGTAAATCATTTTATTTATCCAGTAACAACCCTTTGGGAGAAGGGGGTCATCAAGAGATGACACAGAAACCATTTTTGGTGGTTGATCTTGTTGGGAACTGTGAAAGATTGCGACAGCCTGTAGGGTGGAAAAGTAATGGATTTCAGACAAGAAATTTCTGCCAAAACCCATTAGGAATTGTTACAACCCAAAAGGGCATGGTTGCCTCATTGACTGGATAAGTGACCAAGAAAGGATATGGTCACGAAGAAATCTTTTTTAATGTGTTACGTTATTCACTAAATTTGTCTTGTATGGCAAACACTGTTTTGGTATTCTTGTTAATTAATGTTGTTGTTGTCATTAGCTGTTGCAGTGATTCCAATTCAAACAGTACCATTAGTCATATTCAAGGGAAAAAGAGGAAGAGTTTTGTACATAAGTGCTTTAAACTATTTAACACAGAAACATGTAGAAAACTAATAAAAAACAAAAGAAGAGCACACTCACAAATAGAAAGAAATAAAATCAAGCCCACAACAAATAACCCTTTGAATGATTTAAGAAATTTTACAAATATGCAAACCCAGTTTTTCATAAAATCACATAATAATTAACACTGACTTTCCCTGAACAAAACAGTGACCATTTAAGTATAATGTGCTGCAGTTTTTTCTAAGTAAGTAATAAAGTACTTAAGTACTACATATTGATGCTCTTTGTTGACATTTAAGTACTATAAATAAAATTCAGCCTTTAATTTCAAATAACTAGAAAGTGAGACGACATCATTCAGTCCTGGTGAGTTTGTGGCGTTGACCCTCATTTGCCACATAAGCTCTTTTATACTGTAAAAACGACTCAACTGGACCGCCCCTACTGTTTTGATCCACCTTATCAGTAGACATAAAGCTAAAACAATGGTGAGGAAACTGATTAATGTGTTTCACTAGTGCATTGTTAGGATTTTCCTTATTAATGTCATGCTTTAAACTGTTTGCAAGAAAAGTTTTATAAAGCATGTTTTTCCCACTCACTTTTTTTATTTTATTTACTATATGAAGCAGGCTGGTACACTGTCCCATACTGAAGTTTAGCAATCACATTTTTGTTGTACAGGATTTGATACCAGTAGCATACAGTGTTGCTGTTTTTATGTTCTGTCTCAGTGTCACCTGATGTGTCATGCTGGGATGCCAATGTATTGCACATTATGGACTGGATGTCCTGTGGTGTGATAATTGAAATCAACCTGTATTAAGTTTCTAAAAATATGACTCCCCTATGGTGAAACTGAACTATGACCAGAAGGAAGAACCAGTTGCCACTGTCCTGTCTAACCCCCCCCACACACACACACCTTGGGAGGAGTTGTGGTCATGATTTTGGTCCTTACACGCGCACGTGTGTGTATCATATGTATGTAAATGTCGGGGGGGGCGTACACACACACACACGTGTGCATGTTCAGTCTAGTGTATATTATACTCATATTTATATCTAAATGAATATAAAGTAAAAGATAACATTTTCCATGTTTCCTAAAAACATACAAAGCAGAATTACATGACAACACACACACTGGATTGCATTTCTTTTAGTTGCAATGCATTAACCTGTTAAGAAGGAGGCATTAATAGATTATTTCAGCTTGGCTGTCTTGCTCACATTTTTTATGTTTCCGTTATATGTAGTAGATGGAAGTTGTTAAGGCTTTTACTCAGTATCTTCTAAAACCTCAGGATGTGAATAATAAGTGTGAATCATTAGAGATGTACATTGACACACTTAGTGTCATCTGTGTCATTTTAATGTCTTTGAAGGACTGAATCAACAGATGCCTGCTAAGCGCACACACACACACACACACACACACACACACACACACACACACACACACACACACACACACACACACACACACACACACACACACACGGGCATCTTTAATGTTAACCTAGAAAGGATGTGGGAGCATGTCATGAATTATGAGCTTTTCCTTTATCTTAACTGCATCAAAAGCTTAGAATGTTGAGACACTTGAGCTGACCCCAGTCAATTGAGTTTCTTTCCTCAGTGACTAAACCTTAAGGGTCATAAAGTGCTGTAACAATGCTGAAAGTTTCTGGCAGACTGCCAGGGTGGCTCACAAACTGTGGACAGTGTTGGTGATAATCTGCCATTCTGGAAGGGAGGCTACAAGCGGGTGCTGACATCAGTGTTTCAGTTCTAATCATTGACAGATCTTAATAAGTAACAAGTTTATATGGCACCAGAAATGTATTGCTTTCGCAGGAGTATTTCCTGATTCTCTCATCCCCCTTGCCTGTACTCATTTTTTTAATATATATTTTTGTGAATACACTTCCTTTCTGTACTCGTGTTTTTTTTTTGTTCCCAGAGTAAAGTTAAAGGAGCAACGAAATGCTGGATCTTGTATGTAACACCCCATCCCCACCCCCACTCCACCACAAGGGTGATCTGTTCAGGCTAGTTAGCAGCACAACACAAGACATTGTAGGGAAAGAGGTAATAATTGTATATGCATAACCTTTGAAGACGCCAAGGTTGTTTTGAATACCTTATCAAAAGAAATCCAGAAATGTATCATTTTTTAATTTATTTTGCTCTTTCTTTCATACTGACAACTGTCACAAAGCACCACTTCCTTTCCTGGGTATAATGAGACTCCAAGTCAGCTCTCGGTTCTATGCTCGAATTTGAACCAGGGTCAGCGAGGATCTTAAGGACATCTGGGGGGGTGGATGTTGCTGTCCTGCATTAGGCCATTTTTTTATTTATTTTTTAATGACCTACCCCTGTTTTAATCTCCCCCCTCCCTTGCAGAACCAGTAGTTGCATCAAGGGTTGGGTATGCAATGGAGACGTGCAGCGTATCACCCAGCCTCCATGGCAGCTCAGCCATGTCTCTACCCTTCCCCCCATGTGGACTACATCTCCCAGGGCAGTGTCTCCCACCTCAACTAGGAATCAACACAGGAGATGCCCAAAGGAATACCCTTCCCACCAGGGATGATAGTGCCTATCCCTCCCTGCTACTCCATCAGTCACCAGAGCTACTAACTGAACCTGGGTTGGCTGGGCTGTACTCAGGGGGTTATCCCTCTATATCACCAGAGTGGCAGGTGCCTCAGTCTGATGCATTTGTCAGTTTGATGTAATACTGCTTTGGTGGCCAAGTCTCAGAGCAGAGAGCAATGTCGTGTGGGATTCAGTTATTTATAGAGTAGTCTTAGAGCAGTGTTGATACTTGGTAGGGGGAGGATGTTTGCTAGAAACCAGCTAAGGTCTACAGGAAGGAAAATAACTTTGAGAGAACAGGATAGGCCAAGCAGTCATTTTTCTTCTAGTTAGTTAATTTTTGTATAGGAAAAGGATATGCTCCTTAAACATATCTGCCTTGGTAAAGATGTCTGTGGCTGTACTAACCAACATGAAAGAAGTGATCATAAGCAAGCATAACCTAATACCTTCTAATACACATGACTTGTTCTCTTGTTACCTCACCGGCTGATCTGGAGATGTATCAGATTGGGAAGGAAAGTGTCTATTCACTGCACTTGATGTGCCTGTCAAATGGGCTTCACTCTGGTTCCAAAGCTGGTAGTGGGACATGTTACTGACACAAGAAGGGTGTAGAGAGACCCCCCCCCCAAAGCTGCATTCTCCTGACAATCAAAAATAAACAAATAAATTAAAAACTTAGGAAAAAACTCTCACCTTTAGTAGCACTGTGGCCCTAGTTGGGGAGGCCCATTCATAAGGATAAGTGATTAACTTAGTGCTGCTTCACAGGAAGGTCCAAAACAACATAGAATATGTTGGGTGGACTAGCCTTTAAATGAGCTTAGTATATTGTAGTGTAGGGCTAGGGGATGTGTTTTGTGGACTGTGTTTTGGAAGTGGGTTGGATGTCTAAAAGATGTTGTTAGTATGTGTACAAACTATAACACGTGCACACATGTGAGCACGTGCGCACACACTTTTTACTTTTAATGTCTGTGCTTACTTTTGGCCTTTGATAAGTTCATTCTTGAATCTTTGACTACATCTTGGTTGCAAGATTCCAGATTGGTAAGTCTGGTAATACTCAAGTAATCATGTTTTTCCATGTGAAGAGACTGGCTCTGAAACTTCAGGATTTTCAGGGTGAGCAAAGTTGTTTAGGAGCATCAAATACATTGATGTGGTAGTTTGTGATGGAGAAAGTGTCAAGATATTAACTAGAAATGTTGTACTTATTCATTAACCAGGTAAACCCACAAGGTACAAGTGCCTATTTTCAGTGGCAACTGAGCACTGTATGGTAAGACTAAGGTAGCCGATCCCATTACCACTGGATGAAGGTCATTAGCAGATCAAATCCTTAACCCACTCTGTCAGACTGACAAGAGTTGTTTTCTGTGCTTAAGTCCTAATCCTTTTATGTTGTAGTGATTGTGTTATATTTTGCATAATTCAGATGTTACCACTCTATTTTGTTCTGGGCTAGGCTATGGTTTTGTTGTACATTTTGCTTATGATGCTGTTTTAATAATAGTGGGCTGTTTACTTTTTGTAGCATGACTTAAGTGCCATGGACCATGAAGTTAAACACTACAAAATGGAACAAAAAGAAAATGTGCCACCCAATCTTTTGGAACTTTCCTCACCTCGAATGGAGGTGCAGAAGGTAGGTTTTGAAATCCTAATAATTTAATTAAAAAAAAAAATGTGCTTAGACTGCTTTTGTGAAGCAGTGTTTTTTTTTCTGTTCTGCCAGTGTTATCATTTTTGATACAGGGAAATAGACACCTGAACATCTTTGCACAGCAGTCAAATGTCTTTGTTGTGGAAAATCCCTGTTCTCTTCAGAATGTAACCATGTCCCCATAAATTGTGCGTTTCTTACAAAGTATTGATTGCAGTTGATAAACAGTGACACATTTTGCAGTTACCGTCCTATTTTTTCATCAAAAAATACATGTTAATGTGCATTTCCTTTTTCTGCCAAAGTGAACAGTACTCCCATTTAAAAAAGAAAAAAGTGCCCAAACTTGGAGCATGTACCCCTGATTCATGAAGGTAATGGTTTGATAACTGTCTCATTAATGTTTGTGAGCCCCCCCCCCACCCCACAGCACTCTGTTTCTTTTATCCTTCATGTTCCAGAATTTTCTTCCTCTTGACTGATATGTCCATTGAGTTCCAGACTCATCCCCAAGCTGTGCCTAGCAGGCCTTTCTTGTATAACGCACCTAATTGTCTATGTTATATTTTTTTCCACATCAGTCACATCAGTGCTGCTGTATGCCATACAGGGATGTGTGTCCACTAAGTGGCCTTAATGTGTTCTGCCACTGATCATTGTTTCATCCATTATATTGTCTAGCACCTAGGATCAAACTGTGGTAGAGAAGGGAAAGTCTGGCAACTTGAAGCAGGGGATCTACCTTAAAAAACAGCAGTGGCTCACACTTGAATATCGTTACTAACATTCTGTACATATTACATTACCTTTTCTGTGGTGCTTCGATGTGCCAGCAGTGTACACAATTACAACAAGGGAAGAAAAATGTAGTATCAAAATGCGGAAGTGTTTTGAAGTTCTGAAAATTCTCATGGATGTAATGTGAGACTTGCACCTGGTAATTTTCAAGTAGCTAACAAACCAGCCTGATCCTGTGCAAATTTCTATTCTACAATGCAGGTATACACAAGCCCGATAGGTTCTCATTGTGTCTCTCACTCACACACAAACACACGAAAAGATTGTTGCTATCCTTTTTTTAACCAGGTAGAACCCACTGGACACAGATGCCTGTTTTGTAGGTAACTTGGGCACTTTGATCTGTTTAGGTGAGTTCCTTATAATATTTAAATGCATGCTGAAGGAATTAAACTCTGGCCTGTAAGGTTGCATCTAATTCACAGCAGCACTTTTCTTAGTTTGATAACCAAAAAATGATTGTGATTAATGTATTAAATTTTCCTTCTGATTGCTGCAGTCTAGAAATTACTTACTGAGTTTATACTCATGTTTTCTATGTTATATCAGATATCATGACGTGATGTCACTAGGATTAAGTTTGTAACTAGCCATGTTATAGGTCAAACAAGTTAACCGTGACTGACTTGCTATTACATATGTCTATAAAGTGGTAGCAGTCATAAGTGCAGCTGTGCGGTGGGGGGTGAGGTTTGCACAAGGTTTTAAGGGGCATATTCAGGAGATGCTGTTTGATTGGTACTGCATTACCAAATTTAATTTTCAAACACAAATGAATGTTGATACTGCTTTTACTCGGGGTACAGGGACTTAAGGTCCTTCAGCACTTTTGTTTTTTCCTACTCCTCAAATTAGAAGTTGGCTGGAAGAATGCATATGAATCACATGAACCTGGCTGCTTAGGTGAGCAATGGAGCTTTTTTTTTTTAGACTTGAGGGGTACCAGACCATACCTCTCAACTGTTAGATTTTCACAGAATGTCTCGATTTTTCCTCATTTTTTTTCCGTTCCTCATAAAATTTGCAGTTTTCAGGCAAACCTTGGAACTGAAGTCACTAAATGACAGACATTTGAGTGTCAAACGTCATATCCCTCTAAACACGCATGCTAAACCAAATCCTATTATTGTAGCAGCTTTCTAAGAGTGTAAGAGCAATATATAAAATTTGTCCCTATTTTTGAGCCTTTGTCCCAAAATTATTTTAGGCTTTTCCCAGAGTTCTTGTGCTAAGAGGTTGAGAGGTATGTGCCAGACTAAGGAAATGCAGCAGGCACTTGATGAGACGCCTACGGCTATGGTAGCAGCATTAGAGTAATAACAATGGCCTTGTCTCTTCTCTACTACAAGATAAGCGTAAGAACCAATTTGCTTGCTAAATAGGTCTGTATAAGCACACTATACAAATATTTCCTATATTTTATGGTATACAGTTTTTGTTTTCTTTTTTTTTTTTTCTTTTGCTGCCCAATTCTACTTTTTGTCTTACTGCAGTCCCAGCACCATCAGTGTGTTTGGAAACATCATGGTGCAAAACCTCCACAAGAGGCACTGTTTGCATGTTTCTCTGATGTTCTTTTCTGAAATGCTCTTTCCAGCTCAACTGAAACACTCAATAGATCCACAGGCTGCTACATTTATTTATATAATATCACAATAGATTCACAAATTTTAATATTCTAATGCCCATCCTTCTTTGAGGCATTGCTATAACACAGTATGCTATAGTAAGAAGCATGGCTTTCACTTATATTTCCTTGCAGAACACTGGGGTTGTTTGTTACCTTTTGATTTGAAGTACTGATACAGTTTTTGTAGAAATGACGCCAGTTCCTTCTGCTTGCAGTTGTTCCATACATTTGATCATTGTGACCCTTAGAACGATTTATAAGCTGGAAGAACAGTAGAAATTTAACCAAAGGTTGGAAATAGGTATTCTGTATGATGCTCCTACTTGGACATTTTGCAAGTAGTCATTTTTAGTTTTGGAGGTGTAGTTTACCAACTCCTAGCATTTTAGGTTTCTTTTCAGCACTTTTAAATGTTGTTTGCCCTTCAGAAATTTAAAACTGCAATAAATGCCATTCCATTTCATTTCATTCTTTAGGCTGCCATTACAGACAGCATACATCACTTTGTGACAAGTCCATCTGCAAGCACTACAGGTAAGTCTTCTGTTGCTTGTTTTGAATAAATTATTTTTTATTTAATTTACTCAAAGGATTTTTTTTGCATGTGTTATGTTAATATTTTCCCTTGTACAAGAGCACAATGATGTATAGGGCGGTTAAGCAGTCCATGTTTCTGCATCTTCATACATAAATGTTCAGCCACGTGACACTAATATATGATTCCATAATTCCTCGCTTCCATTCAGTGATGCCTAGCTTCCCGAAATTGGGGAAAGCATTTCATCTCCACCAGTGGTGAGTTCTTTGGTTAGGGTGCCAACTCCTACCTTCTGAGGCACTGGCATGTCCTCCTTTAACATGCCAACCCTATAAATCCAAGGCTCTTGAATGAACTGAGATAACTGTCGCAGCAGGTAGTTTTAATATGTTTCATTCAATTTAAATGCAGTAGGTTTTTACACCAGAAATTTCCATCACCATTACCTGCAGTGAATGAATGTTTTTTGTAATAATTTGTGAACAGGCTACAAGTTTTAAAGTTCAGAATTTGCCTTGCTTCCTCCCCTGAAAGTTACTCTGCTTACCTCATTTGCTGTGTTACTACCTGCCCTGGTAACCTGATTTATCCATTTATGTGCCTGTCCCACTCTTTTTGGGGGACTTTGCCTGTTGACATTTCAGTTCTTAATCTAGTGGTAATTGTGAAAATGCGCCTAGCCACCACAGATTGAGGAGAAAAATGGATTTGCACATTTTTGAATTACTAGGATGTTATGTGAGATCTCTCACTTTTTTATGGGCACGGTGATCATACATAGTTACCATGTTAATGTTGCCTGTGTGGAAGCCCAAAGCACTCTGGGTAAAGCAATGCTATACCTTCTAAGATAGTTAACTTTATCTGTTTACATTGTATGTCTTAAGTTATGTAAACTGCCTTTAATCACAGATTATTAATTCTTCATGTTTGTTAAATTATCCATGCAAAAATGCTATCAGCCATGTTGCTTTATCCATAACTGGAGAGTGATGAGACTAATGGTGAATATTGCTTAAAATGAGATTTCTTGCCTCTTAGGCAAGTCCACTGTGTGTACTAGCATCTCTTCTTGTAGTTCTGCTTCA
This sequence comes from Protopterus annectens, assembly GCF_019279795.1. Taxonomy (NCBI): domain Eukaryota; kingdom Metazoa; phylum Chordata; order Ceratodontiformes; family Protopteridae; genus Protopterus; species Protopterus annectens. The sequence goes on from NC_056743.1 coordinate 823,350,286, forward strand.
CTGAAGAGATTCAGTAGCGATGCATAGCCCAGTATATTGCACATATATACTTTCACATACATGTTAAATATCTATGTAGTCCACCAATGGAGTTTTCTGTGAAGTGGTGTGTTTATTTTTTAAATAATGGGAAAGGTTTCTTCAGCCAGACATCTATTCTTCCTACTGATTGAATTGTCTCTTCTCCGAAAATGCCCTCTCGTTGGTCTGTTGCCGTCTGTTTTTGACTGAAGTCCTAGTATTTCTCTTAACTTTGCCATCAACAGTCCTGATCTGTGAAAGTTTTTAATCTTGTAGGCAAGAACATATCCTATACATAGCAGAGTATTATATAAATCTAAGATATCCTCCTATTCCAGTGTTGCAGTATTCACTAGAGGGTTTAACCTTCTTCCCATCAGCTTGTTTGGCCAGGTTTCCAAAGCTTTTCCAGTCCTTGATGGTGCGTCGGACATCTGACGTGTTGGCAGGTACATGGGCCATAAATGTGATGTCTGCGTGCACCAGTCCTCAGAACTTTTCAGCCGCCAGCCATACGCCAAGTGTTCCTGCTACTTGCGGATGTTGGATCAGTTTTGCATTAAGATAAGTACCCCATTGGGGATTTTCTTCAGTCCTTTTTGTATTACTATAGTCTGTTAATGTCCTGTAAGAGTAAGTGCAACTGTGGTCATCAGATTCCGCACAAAGACACCCACGAGTAGTATCTCTTTTGTTTGGGTAGGGATCACTATTATAAAAACTGTGCCATTTGTAAGTCATTCGTCCCTAAGACACTTCATCACTGACTTCAGGCCCTTGATTTGTACCTTGAAAACCAAAGCCTTAGACAGTTCACTCTCAGTATGGAAGCTGCTTCTGATACCCCATCCGAACTACCCAGGAAGAGGGCCAAGCCCACATGGCCATCTACTTCCACCACACCTCCCTCCGCCGATTCTCAGCCTGTAGCCACCGTTAGTTTGGCCAAGGAACCAGCGGCCGCCACATCAGATAAAGTGGGTACCTATCAGGAGGCCACAGAATCCAGAGCGGACGACACGTCCAGTGAGGATATCCCGGCACCTGATTCAGACGCCAGCAGGGAACCAGTTTCTGGGATGGGCACTTCAGAGCAGGCCTTAGCCGCTCCTTCTGTGACTACCAGGCCAACCACCATCCAGACACCAGTTAGGCCTACCAAGAGAAAACAGAAGACGAGGCATATCGCTTCAACCCCAGAGGCCTTGCCAGACTAGCAGGCCTTCAGCCAGAGCCTCTACAATGCCTTCCTGGCCCTTAGGCCCACAGCAGACCTCCCTCAGGCTGCTCCACCTCTTAGTCCCAGGCCACTCCAGGTAAGCCAACCTGCAGAAGAAGAAATGCCCGACTCTTCAGAGGACTCCTTGTACTACTCTTCACAAATTTCTTCTCCTCTGGGGTATGGATCCCCAGAAGAAATCTCTGCTGAACCGGACTCCAATGTGGAAGACCTTAATTTTGGGGACACAGTCAATCTTATGAGAGAACATTTTAAATGGGATTGCTCAGACATGTCTGAGGCCCAGAAAAGATTCTATGACCTGACCAGATGGAATCTGCTAACCCGGCTCCTATTCCTCCTGTCCAGCCTGCCTTCCTGGATGCTTTTGCTGCAGCATGCATCAACCCAGATTCCCTGCCAACTGCCCCTGGAAGGACTGACTGGTTGCATAGGGTACCTGATGCAGAAAAATTTATTTTCAAATGCCCACCAGCTGACCCAGCAACTATTTCTATTGCTACTGGTAGGGCTACCAAACTTCTCTCTGCTACCACTGTCCTGCCTGAAGATAAAGACAGCAAGGCCATGGAAAGGTGGGGAAAGAAGATGTACACTTCTGCCACCCTAGCCTTTAGGGCTACAAATTACCAGTCACATATGGCCAAATACTCATTAGCCTTACTGGACAAAGCTTCTAAGGAACTCTGTGAGATCCCTGGCTGCTCTGCAAAGGCATCCCTGTCTTCCTTGCTTGGGCTCATCTCCCAAGTCAATAAACATTCTCTAAGGTGTGCATATGATGCAGCTGACGCCTCTGCCAGGTCAGCTGCATCTGCCTTTGTATTGAGGAGAATACTCCTGGCTGCATCTACGGTCCCTACCAGATGACTTTAAGGCCATACTGTTGGAAGCTCCTTTGGATCACACTGCCCTTTTTGGCTCCAAGTTAGCTAATCTCTTTAAGTCACTCCAGCAAAAAGGGAAAGAGCTCCAAGATTTGAAGATCTACTTGTCTCCCCAATCGCAAAATTTTAGAGGAACTATCAGGCCAAGATACAGTTTATAAAAAAAGTCTTCAAGGCCCCCTGCCCCCTCCAGGTATAGAAGACACACATGAGACAAGCTACTCAGCCTAAGACTACTCAGGCCACTGCCCAGAGACCCCTCTTTCCAGAAAGGGCAGGCTGCATCAGACTGCCTGCCCCCCCCTCCTTCCACCATACCTCTATCCTTCCATCTCTCTCATTGCCTCTCTACATGGACCCTAGTGACAGCCGACAAATGGGTTTTGTCTAGCCTGAAGGAGGGTTACTTCCTGTCTTAGATGTCTCCTCCTCAAGACTCCCTATACCTCTGCCCCCCCCCCCAGTGGTCCCTCCTTCTCGAGGTCCTAAACAACGTGTTGCTCCAAGGGACCATAGAACTCGTCCCCCCCTCTGCTCGAGGGAAAGGCTTCTATTCCAGAATTTTTCTGGTGCCCAGGAAGGAAGGACCGTGGAGACATGTCTTAGACCTTTCCCATCTCAACCCTTTCCTGAAGGTCCCCTCCATCAGGATAACACTACCCATTCTGTTTCCCCTCATCCTTCCCCAGGCCTTAATGGTGACTCTAGACATCGAGGAGGCCTATCTGCATATTCCCATAAAACCATCCTCCAGAAAATTCCTCAGATTCAAAGCAGGCTCCTCTCATTTTCAGTTGTGTGCCTTGCCCTTTGGACTCTCCACTGCACCAAGAGTATTTACAAAATGCCTAGCCCCAGTCATCGCCTACTGCAGGACAAAGGGGTATGCAGATTTTCCCATACATAGATGACCTGCTGATTCAAGCAGCAGACAGACAAACCCTCCTTGCACAAACAAAGGACCTCCTGCCCCTGCTGCAGTCTCTAGGGTTCCTCATAAACTTCCCCAAATCAAAACTAAATCTTACACAAGATATCATCTTCCTAGGATGGATAATCATAACAGACCTCAGGATGGCCTTTCTACCTCAGCAAAAAGAGCATTCCCTGACCCAACACCTTCAGTCTGCCCTCCTTTCACCCATTCTGACTGCGAAGGAATTCCTCAGACTTCTTAACCACATGGCAGCCACTATTCCAATGCTACCACTGGCAAGGTTACACATGAGGAAAATGCAATGGTATCTTTGCTCGGTATGGACCCAGCACTCACAATCTCTTAGAGTTCAAGATCCCACTCTTCCTCTGCCTCCACCAAGAGCTGAAGTGGTAGCTGGCCCAGGATGCCCAAAACTCAGGCCTCCCCCTACAATTTTGCTCCCCTTCTCAGATCATACACACAGACACTTCAGGTCTGGGGGGCAACGTTGGGCACAAAGTGCAAGGTTTGTGAACAGACAAACACAAACAGTGGCACATCAACATCAAGGAAATGTCAGCCATACTTCTTGGCCTGCAGGCCTTCCAACCTTTCCTCAGACAGGGGATACTGAAGATCTTCATAGCACCACAGTGATGTGGTACCCGAACAAGCAAGGGGGGATGAAGTCCTACCTCCTCTGCATGTCAGCCCTACAGGTATGGGATATGGCTGTCTCCCAGGTGATCTCCCTCCAGGCAGCCTACATCCCATCCCAACACAATTGTCAGGCATACTCCTTAAGCAGAACCTCCTCAGACGGTCACGAATGTATGCTGTCAAGGGATGTATTCCTAGATCTGATCCACAGGTGAGGTATTCCACAGATGGATCTGTTTGCCTTCTCCACAAACAGGCAACTCCAGAACTCACAATCCGAAGGTTCTGTAGACAGATGCATTCTTAATGCCTTGGAAGGGGAGATTCCTGTACACCTTCCCCCATTCCCTCTGATTCAGAGAGTCCTACTGAAAATTCAGCAGGACTCACCAAAAATCTTGTTGGTGACCTCCTATTGGCCAAGGCAGCACTGGTTCCCCCTACTACTTCGTCTATCCAAGGGCAATCACCACAAGTTATCCCCTTCAGTCGATCTACTCACACAACACCAGGGGACACGCATTCACCCACAGTGGAGATCCTTGCACCTCTCCTTGTGGCTGATTTCCCTTCAGACACCTGTACAACGAGGATGTGCTCTCAGTCCTGCAGGAAACCAAATACTAGGAAATCTTACCTCTCTAAGTGGAGAAGGTTTTCTATCTGGTGTCACAAAAGACAGATGGAGCTGCTGGACAGCGACGTGCCTCTAATTCTGTCTAACCTGTGTAAACTGCTAAAACAGGCTTACTTACTCTTCCTTAAAAGCACTCCCTAGATGTACACAGGCAACGTCATTTCTACTTGCATAAGACCAAGCCTATACACAAATCAGACCAGCTGTTTGTTTTCTTCCACCCCAGGACTCTGGGGAAAGCTGTGGGGAAACAAACCATTTCTTCTTGGGTTGCTTGGGCCATCTCCTTTTGTTACTCACACCATGGAAAGACACTAATGGGCAACATCAGAGCCCATTCCACAATAGCTCTGCCAAAAGCTGTTCCTTTAAACTATAGGTCTGCACTGTTACAACGATGAGTCTAGAGAAACAGACTTTCTATCTGTCTGCTGAGTAAATTCTGCTCTGTCTTATTTAATGAAATCCTGCTGGGTACCAGTCCACCTTCCAAACTGTTCCACCATGTAGGCAAGACAAATCCTTTCATTCAAGTCTTTATGGGATGTTGGAAAAATGCAAATTCTGATGTCAGTCAACATCTTCAATCTGTAGGAGTTTTTCTTTTATTTCTTCTTTGGCTGCTTCCAATTCAGCCAGTTCTAATGTGTGTTCAACCCCCTTTTAGCGAGCTTCTTGATATCATTGGACTGCCCCAATAGAGACACTTCTATTTCTTCAATTTTCTGATCTGTTTTCTTGTCATAGTCTTGAAAGAACTCATTCATTTTAACTAGTTAATGTACATTTTGTCCAACTTGTGTTGAATATCTTGCCGTTTTTGTTCTTTTTTCTTGGGATCTGTTTCCCCCAACAAGCCTTAAGGATTATTGTTCTTGTCCATGTGTTGCCCTGAGGGTTAATTCACAATAAAAATCTTTGGAAAAAATTCTGTAAATCTTTCCATTTCCTTTTGTCATCAAGTCCTCTTGTTTTGAATTGACTATTAACTGGCCATGTACTATGGAAAAATATACTTGCTTGTTGTATTTTAAGTAGTCTGTTGTGCTGAGAGAGGGAAAAAGCACATCTTAACTGCATGACACCATCACCAGAAGTAATTTCTGTTATTGTTTCTTCTTTAAGTGTCAAAATACAGTGAAGAGTTATAGATGTGGCCACTGTACTTAGATCTGCTACAAGTATATGTTAACTGCTTATGAACTTCTGAAGCAGTTGATTCTGGGTACATTACAGATGCTGAGATGATTACACTTGTCAAAAAAAAAAATCAAAGTTTGAAGTTAGACTTCCATCAGTAACTTGTAGATAGACGACTTCTAAACTAAAAGAACATTTGCAATCACCACATGTTAATTATTCGGCCTAGAGATTCACGTATATAGTGCTAACAAGTCAACAGTGAAAGAAGTGAAAGCAAACTTAAACATCAGTAAATAGCCATGTGTTTACCAGCCTGATGGTACAGAGGCAGGGCATCCATCTGCACTATGGTAACTCTTTATTTGGGAATAGAGGCATGCTGCCAGTAGTGTTAGATGGGGAGGGGATATAATGACAGGGCTGATGGCCAGTTCCCCTGTACCAGGGAGGATTAGTCAAAATATAATTCCTGGGCAACCTCTGATGGAGACCAGGAGTCTAGCAGAGCATCTCAAGTTCAGCAATGAGGTGAGGGTGGCCCATGACATTCTAATGTCAATGCACTAGCAGCCTTCACAACTAGGGTAACTCACCAGCCACCACATGGATAACAGCTTTCAGGCTCTGTACTTGTCACTCCCCATTGGATCTCACACCTTGTGTCTAATAATATGAGAATCGTTGAAGTCAATTTCCTGAGGAGTAAGTGGGCCTACACTGTAACAGGGCCACATCCAGGGCACATGACAAAGAGCGATTTGGGGTTTTATGGGCAGATGAGCAAGGAAGCCAAGTGTAACTGTGCAGGATCAGTGGTGGTCACACTGGGAGTTAAGCATGTTCATTTTTTTTATTTTGTAATTAAAATTGTCTGCTTAGTTTAAGCATAGTGGTGACTAAAGTGACCATAGAGCATACTTGTAAAACATTACTATGCTTAAATATTGTAGGTTCATAGGTGTGTACTTAGCTAACAACCACAAGGGCTATTTGAAGCCTAGCCATGTATCCCAAATCTCTTCTGATATCCTTGATAAGTGTAAGTACGGATTTGGGAGATGAACCATTTACAGGTTACCTGTATCCTTTAGAGACATAGGTGCCAAACCAGGGATGAATTTCTGATTTCCCATCTAATTGTCCAAGTTGCACTTGAAGTGGGTTAAGGAGGAACTCTGCTTCACATGGATGGGGAGTCTGTTGCATAGATGCGGTAGCCTCTGGGATACATACCTATCTCTCCAGCAGGACCTGTTTATATCACAGGCAAGGTTTAAGTGTTTAGAACAGGTAATTCTGGTGCTGTTTGTTTTGTAGATATGCAGGAGGTCCATCAGAGTGGGGTCTGACAATGCCCTGTATGCCAGGCATAGATTTCCCCCAAAAGCCTGTAGGAGATAGAATACAGGGATAGGGCCTTGAGGCGGTCTGCATAGGACATTTTATTTATGCCCTGCATTCTTTTAGTGAGGAACCTCTGTAGATATTCCAATTGTTGGATATGCCTAGTTAGGTACATACCAAAGGGGGCATTGTACTCAATGATAGGTCTGATGAATGCTGAATACAGTTTGACGACTTCTTGGACTTAGATGCCATACCTTTGTTTATAAGTTGTGCAATATAGAATGATTTCCTCACCACTGTAGACACGTGATGGTCAAAGGCTAAATTACTATCTATGTGTGTCCCTACATCCCTGACTGCTGGGTCAACTCTAAGGGATGTGTTGTCACTGTGATAGTTACCAGGAATGGATGACTTCCCAAAGGATACTGTTATGCATTTCTTGGCATTTAGTTTTAGTCCATGGCTCAGACACAAGTTGCTTCTGTGTTAGCACCTCCTGGATAACCTTTGTGTCAGTGTGAGATTCAATGACCGGTCCTAATTTGCAATCATCTGCACATTTAGTCAGCCAGAGATCACTGACATTGGCCTTGACTTCTAAGAAGTAAATGCCAAAAAAGAGCGCTCCAAGGACTGATCTCTGAGGGACTCCACTTGTGACTGGCCTCTTTGTAGAGGTGGACTCCCCAACTCTAACTTCCTGTGTCCTGTGAGTCAGTTTGGTATCCACCAGGTGACATGCGGGATTGTACCTAACCTCTTGAGTTTGTCAACAATGCCTGAGTGGAGTATTGTCAAATGCTTTGGCCAGGTCAAGGTAGGCAGTGTGAACAATTTTGCCCTCATCCATTGCTTTGGTGACCTTCTCAAAGAAGTCCGCCAGGTTGAGGAGGCATGATCTGCCTTTGACGAAACCAAGCTGGGTTGGGTTCAGTGTCTGGAGGTTTATATATCTCTGTTGATCATCTCCATGATAATTCTTTCCATGGCTTTACATATAAGACTAGTGAGAATTATGAGTCTGTAGTTTCCAGGGTATGTAGATGGCCCACCTTTGTGTACAGAGATGATGTTTGCCTTTCTCCATTCATGAGGAACAAAACCTGTGTGGAGCCTACAGTTAAATAGTAATTCCAGAGACCCTGATGGGTCATGTTTCATGCTATTTAAAATGCATCCTGGGATATTGTCTGGACCCATTGATGCAGTGTTCATGGTGTTAGAGAGAGCATTAAGTACCTATTCCCTAGTGATAGTAGGAGGAGTTATATTTGATGATGTTTCCTCAGAGAAGGTTGGGGGGGGGGGTAAAGTTGGAGGTTAATTTATCAGCTAGGAGATTTGCTACATCTTTTGGCTCAGTATAGGTGGCTCCATTTGCAATGAGCTCTGCACACAATTGTGCATTGCCTTTGAGGTTGTGGACATAGCTAAAGAGTGCTTTGTGGTTGTCCTCGGCCTGGGAGGCCAACCATACCTCAAATTTGGCTTTGGTAGACTATATCTGTCCTCTGAGTTGTTTGTTTAGTTTGATGAGAGTGTTTTTATCCTGCCCGGGTGCTGCACCTCCTAATTTTTGCCATGATTTTCTTCCTCCTGATGATGTTCATGTTTCACTGTTGCAGTCATTACATTTGGGTAATCTGCTGGCAGGTTGCCCTCAGTTGGCCTGATTAACAATGTCTTGGGTCCTGCGTCGGTTGCTGTCCCTTCTTCCATGACGTCAGGTCGTCAGGGATATAAAACATGCAGCTAATGCCATTACATCAGTCTTTCTTGTCGTGCGGTGCCCAAAGCAGAAGCAGTTCGCAAGTGCCGGTCGGCTGACTCTGGAAATTTTTGTTTGAGTTTCAGAACCGAAGTCTTCAACTTAAAGCTAAGTACTCCATTGGGGAAACTTCTTCTTGCTCCTTACCGATGTCAGTAAAAGTTAATAATTGCATTACTTGGGGAAAGCAAATACCTCATAAAGATTTTCATTCATACTGTATTCCTTGCTTAGGCCCTGACCACGACGTACCTTGCTGTCAGTTTTGTGCTTTATTTAATCAGCGCACTATCCATCGTTGGTATATTTTTGCCTCTAAATATTTTGGTTCTTGGTTTAATTATCCAGAAATGTTGGTTAGCCATCCAACTACCAGGATTCCGAAAAAACGCAAAGATAAAGACAGAGACAGGCCGTCGAGGTCCAAAACTGCCGACGATGCTTCTCCTAAGCCTGTCGCCAGTTCCGCCGGTACTCCAGTGAGGTGCTTTTGCAGCCCCTGATACCCACTACTTCTGATTCGCAGGTCTCTACTGAGACCCTTTCAGAGTCAGGTATGCTGCGAGATACTTCAACTGTGGAACCCGTGGATGTCTCTACCTTGGATGGGTCCGGAGCTGCTGTGCAGGCACCGGCTTCTGAGGGTGTATTCAGACCTACAGACTTGCATATTAAAATGACACCTCCTTCATTACTAAGGCCTAAATCTCGATCCATGTCTAAACAAATGACGCCCCAGGCCACATGCTCAGGCCTCTATACCTAAAAAAATAAATGATAAAAATGGCTGAAGATCTAATAACTCTAATCAGGGGTAGTCAACCCCCACCCTCTAAGAGATCTAGAGTTCAGCTTGATTATGTATCTTCTGATCAGGATTCTGTTTCTTCTGACTCTTCTGATGACCTGGATTTGTCCATACCTACTTATGTGGATTCTGATGCAGAGGATTCCATTCCCTCTGCTTCCCTTCCTGATGATTTTTCTTTTGGGGAATCTTTACATACTTTAAGGGAGCATTTCCACTGGGAAAGCCAGGAATTTTCTGATTCAAAAAAGAGGCTTTGGGATTTCCTTCTTCTACCTCAGCATAGGCCTTTGGCTATACCTCCTGTACTAGACATTGATGATGATGATTTCTCGGAATCCAGTTTGGCCCCTGATTCCCTGCCTCATGCTCCTAGTAAACCTGACAGATACTACAAAGTTCCTGAGTCCCACAAGTTTCTTTTCAAAAATCCTGCCTTTCTATGAGGGCTTTAAATTGTCAATTTCATATGATTCAGTACCAAGAGTATTTGTTTAGATGAATTGCATAAAAAACTGTCTCACCTGAACCCCTAGATGCCAAATCACTTCAGTTTGGTACATAACTCTCAACACAACAGCAGCCATTTCATTTCTTGCAGAGTGGTGGGTATGATGCATTGGAAGCAAGCTATGGTCAGTGCAGTCATAAAGGCATGCCAGACCTACCACCAAATCAAAGGGCAGAGGCTTTCCAAAAAAATCTCCAACAATGCAAAATGAAAGCTATAAAAAAGGTTCTCAGAACATCCAGACTTTTCCTGTTCCAAGAAAAAGAAAAGCAATGGAGCTATATTCGACTTGTCACACTGAATACTTATCTCATTGTGCCATTCAATATACCCATATCTGGACGACTGCCTTATACAAGCAGACAGCCCAATGAATTTTGTGAAAAACACTTGATATGCCATCCACCTACTTCAGGCCTTGGGATATACAGTCACATTAGCAAGGCTACATATGAGGAAACTACAATGGTACCTAAGGAGTTTATGACTCTCAGCACAGTCACAGCTTTTTAAAAACTTACTTACCCCATCCCCACAAAGGGAATTTCGGTCTGCCCTTCAGCAAACCAATAGCCAGCCAAACCATTACAACAACAGCTAGACTTACGCGGTTGGGGAGCACACGGAGGAAGGTGGTGCATCCAAGGACTATGGTCAAAAAAAGAAGCACGCATAATGCAAAAAAAAGGAAATGCTGGCTTCTACATCAAGGCCACCTGCTAATAAGGACACAGAACACCACAGTTATGTGGTACACAAAAAACAGCAAGGAGGCACCCATTCCTACCTCTTTGCAGACTGGCAATGAATCTATGGGAAACCTTCCTTGGCACTAGCAATCCCAATTTGTGCCCCAATTTGTGACAATGGAGGACACAATATACTGGCGCAGTTTAGCTGGAGAGCTCTAACAGTGTATGCATTCCCACCTCTTCCATTAATGACCAAGGTCTTGAAGATCATCAGGAGAGAGCCAGCCAAGATTGATTCTGATATACTGGGCCAAGAGCACACTGGTACTCCTTTACTCAAAGGCATGTCAGATGCATGAAACCATGGCCTCTTCCACAATGGCCACTTCTCTGACACACACAATTACAAAACTCTGCATTCCAACACCAAAACATTGCAACTACCAGGATAAGCTATCCAAGAGAGAAGGATATCATCATGGAAGCTCTCGCAGGCCCTTCACAAAGGCATACTCAACAAAATGGAAAATTTTTTTTCACACACACTAAAAGGGGCCTCTCCAAGGAAAACCACAGTCACTGCCTTGGGGACCTTACTGTTGGAAAAAAACTAAACACTCCCTCCTTTGAAGCAGCAGCATCTGCAGAGTACCAGTTCCTGTCTTGAAGACTGAAGACTGCTCTGGCCATAACCTCAGCAAGTAGAGCAGTTACAGGCAGGCCCTCACAGCAGTACAGCCATTCCCATTTTTTCACAGAGACAGAGAAGAATTGAGAACCAATTTTATTTTTTAAAGGGTATCAGGGGTCTCATTTCATTACCTACTTATTCACCTGTCCTATTTCTTTCCCAAATCCACAAAATCCAAAAAAAAGTCTGACACACCCCTGGACACATTCACAGACAGCGTTACTACTACTACTACAGAAAAAAAAGTTACAGAAAAAACTGACCTGCTGTTTGTAGCATGCTGTGGAGTGGCATGAAAAGGAAAACAGACAATTTCGTATTTCTTGGTACTTTTCCCTCTCATAGCCTAGGGGGGGTATATTATATGGTGTATTTTTTTGTTTATTTGCAGATCCAGAGACCATTTCTCAGGGACCCAAGGACATTAAGGCTTTTACTGCTAAAAATCCTATCCCTTCTGATAGAGACTCCAGGGTGCTGGATAGATGGGGTAAAAAGGTTTATACTTCTGCAACCTTGGCAATCAGAGCTTTAAACTGACAATTTCATATGTTAAAATATCAGCAACATGTTATTGTACTGCTTAAACAGAAAATGATGTTGATTCCCGACTATGTGGAAAATAAAGATTTACAAAACTTAATGCATTCTGCTGAACAAGTTGGAAAACATACTTTGCAATGTGGTTTTGATTCTTTAGAGGCCTCTTGCAGGGCTGCTGTTACTGGGTCTGTGCTTAGAAGGCATGCTTGGCTTAAGGAGGAACCTTTGCCTGATTATGTTAAAGCTAAATTGTTGGATGCACCTTTAAATCAGGACCGCATGTTTGGCAACAAAGCTGAAGAAGTTCTTAAAAAGATGGAAGATAAAGCTAAATATGTGCAAACTGTTAAAGATTTTTTACAAGTGCAACCTCCTAGATTTAGTAGGCACTGGCCTACTAAGAATTGGTCCTTTCCAGTCCCTTCCAGGTCTTCTCAAGCCAAACCCAGACACAGCAAAAACCCCAGGTTTCAGTCCCGGGGGACTCTCAGAACCAAGCAGTGGGGGGCCTCGACTTCCAAATCTGGAAATAACAAGACACCCCCCTATGGTAAACAGTGTCAATGACTTCCTTTTAACAGTACCAAACACTTGTCTTTTGACCACCCCTTTGGGGGGAAAGATTGCTCTTCATGCAAAGAACTGGGAACTTATAACCCAGGACAAATGGGTTTTAAATATAGTGTCCCAGGGATACAGATATCATTTCCACACGTTGCCAACACCAAATGGGTGGCCAGACCTGCCCCCCCAAATCAGTGGACAGAGGCTCAAAAACAAGTACTTTCCCTCTTAAGCATGGGGGCTATTCAGCTGGTACCAGAAGAGGAAAAGGGACAAGGTTTCTACTCCAGACTTTTTCTGGTACCCAAAAAAGACAAATCATGGCGACCAATCCTGGACCTGTCTACTCTAAACACCTTTCTGGAAATTCCAAAATTCAAGATGCTAACTCTTCATCAGTTACTTCCTATGCTAGGCAAAGATGCCTGGTTGGCAACACTAGATTTAAAAGGTCTTGCAGAAGATACCTACTCTTCAAAGCAGGCTGCACGCATTATCAGTTCTCTGCACTACCCTTTGGCTTGTCTACTGTGCCCAAGGTATTCACAAAGTGCCTGGCTCCAGTTATTGCATTTTGCAGGCAAAGAAGTATTCAAATATACCCATACCTGGATGATTGTCTAATTCAGGCAGAAAGCCAGGGCATACTTTTAAATCATCTGGCATTTGTAAAAAGGGTTCTAACTTACCATAAACGAAAAGAAATCACAACTGGTACCCTGTCAACAAATTACATTCCTGGGAGCAAGCTTGAATACAACTTCCCAGAAGGCTTACCTTATGCCAGAAAAGCAAATTCATTTGGTAACATATTTCAAACAAGTGGCCACAAAAACCCTGCTATCTGCAAGACAGATACTGCAAGCCTTGGGGTTCATGGCCTCCTGCATTCTTCTAATTCCATATGCAAGACTGCATATGAGGAAACTACAGTGGTATCTAAAAAGCCTATGGAGTCAACATTCTCACGGCCTGGAAACAATGATTCCTATCATACCTTGTCTGCGCCTAGAGTTCTTCTGGTGTGCAAAGGCCTGCCACCATAAAAAGGGACTACCATTTACACTACCCCCTGCCACCCAAACCCTAACAACAGATGCATCAGACTATGCATGGGGGGCTCACCTGGCAGAGAAGTGCATTCAGGGCAGTTGGAGCCCAAGTCAGATGCAGCTACGTATCAATCAAAAAGAAATGTTAGCTGTACAGAATGCTCTGACAGCCTTCAAGGACTACATTCTTCCAGGACAACTAATGGTAAAGATGGACAACACCACAGTTGTGTGGTACATAAACAAGCAGGGGGGCACACATTCCTACCCCCTCTGCAGACTCGCCATGGCATTGTGGAATGCAGCCTTGAGCTACCAAGTGCACCTACAAGCTCAATTCCTGCCAGGAAAATTAAATACATTGGCAGATGGACTAAGCAGAAACCTCATGGACCCACACGAGTGAAAACTGGAACCAAGGGTTTTCAACATGTTGACAAGCGAATGGGGAAGCCCAGACATAGATCTACTTGCCTTACCCCAGAACCACCAGTTGGACAAGTTTTTCACAAGGACTCCCCATAAACAAGCCTGGAAAGTGGATGCTCTGTCCTTCAGCTGGAAAAACCTTTTAGTCTACGCCTTCCCCCCACTGCCTCTGCTCTTCAAAGTTCTACTAAAAGTCAAGCAGGACAAACCAAGGATGATCTTGATTGCTCCAGACTGGCCGCACCAACACTGGTACCCCCTCCTGCGCAGTGTGTCACAGTTATCTCCATGGCACCTGTCTCAGACCCCTTCCCTGCTGTCCCAGCAGTAGAACCAATTTCTGCACCCTCAGCTTCAAAAAGTGAACCTTGCAGCCTGGCTAATCACTTAAATTCACCCTTTTCATCCCTCAGCAAACCTGTGATGGATCTTAGAGGCAAGGAGACCTAGTACTTGAAAATCTTATGCTGACAAATGGAAAAGATTCTGTACCTGGAACCAATATCAAGGGATGAGCACAGCAGCACCCAATTTACCTCAGATTTTGCAATACTTAACTGAGATGCTTCACAAGGGCCTGTCCTTTTCCTCCATTAAAATCCACACCTCAGCCATTTCAACTCATTATAATGCAGAACCTCCCTCTTCTCTCATCCTCTGCTCAAGCAGTACCTCAGAGGGGAAAAAAACTTGAGACCACCCAGGAGAGCTCTAACCCCTGCCTGGGACCGTAACTTTGTATTGGAGAAACTCACTCTACCTCCTTTCAAGTCAGCTGCTACTGCAGACTTAAAATTTCTTTCTTGGAAAACAGCCTTCCTTTTAGCAATCACTTCAGCTAGAAAGATATCTGAATTACAGGCCCTTATGGCAGTGGACCCTTTCATCATCTTTCATGTGGACAGGGTGTCACTCAGGCCAATCCATCCTTCATGCCGAAGGTGGTATCCGGTGTGGCTCTTAATCAGTCCATTCATTTGCCAACATTCTTTCCCAATCCACAGAACAAAGGGGAGTGGGATTCTGCATTCCTTGGATGTGCACAGACAACTTAGATTCTACTTGGACAGGACTAAACCTCGAAGAAAAACTGCCGGTAGCATTTGCTGCAGGGTCAGAGGGGAAGGCTATTTCAAAATGAACCATTTCTAAATGGATAAGCCATTGCATTCATTTCTGCTATAAGCACCATGGAAAACCTATCCCCCAGGGGATCAGATCTCACTCCACCAGGGCTGCATCTACTTCTGCAGCCTTTCTCAGAGGTGTTCCTACCAATGACATCCTAGAAGCTGCTACCTGGAGTTCTGTACATACTTTCACTAAGCATTATCATTTGCCAATCTTCTCTAAATCCAGAGCTGGCTTTGACACTGCTGTCTTGCAGGGCATTATAGCTGGCCCTAAGGCTATATAAACTCCTCCTCCCAATCATAGCTTTAATGACTGCAACAGTGAAACATGAAGAACATAGTACATTTGTGTACACTTGACATAAATGTAGATGTTCGAGTGTATTTACTGTTGCAGTCCTTATTACCCTCCCCCTAGCCCCCTAATTTCTTCTGGCTATACCTGTTCTTTCCTTTACTATGCTTAAAAGCCTTTTAGGTGTATTTGCTTTTTGTTGGAGGTATACCTTTGTGTTTTTATGTTTATTTGCCCCCCATTAGGGGGGGGCACCTGACATCCGGGGCAAGAAAAACAGATGTAATGGCGTTGGCTGCATGTTTTATACCCCTGACGACCTGACGTCATGGAAGAAGGGACAGCAACCGACGCAGGACCCAAGACTTTGTTAATCAGGCCGACTGAGGGCAACCTGCCAGCAGATTACCCAAATGTAATGACTGCAACAATGAATTCACTTGAACATATACATTTATGGTAAGTGTACACAACTGTACTTTATACAGCCTATTGATTTTTTGATTCCATCAGGTTGGCTGTTTTTGTGAGTTAGTTCTGTACTTCCTGGTGGGTACAGCTCTCTCTGCAGCTATTTACATGCTTGTACAGGGTTTCTCTGAACAGTTCTGCATAGGCAGCTGTGTTCTCAGGGTTTATGAGGGCTTTTGCCAGGTTCTCACTTAATAGCAGGAGGTTAGCCTTAGAATATTTCCTGAATATTCCAGGTTTAGCTGGGGGTCCAGGTTTTATTTTTACTTCATAGGAGACCATTTTGTGGTCTGACCTTACCAGGGAAGGCATTACAGTAGGGGGTGTGCAGCACTCTCCCATATTAGTGAGGACCAGATCCAGTATAGTTGCACCCCAGGTTGGTTTATTGACCATCTGGTCCAGGGAGTTTGTGTTCACAAAGTCCAGGAATCCATGTACATGTACGTTTGGTGTCGTATAGGATTCTCAGTTAATAGTGGGGTAATTAAAGTTACCCATGAATATAGTATTGGGTTGGATGGTTAGTGTTTCTAATAAGTTTAAATACATAGTATGGGTTTCCTGGGTCATCGAGGGGGACCTGTAGCTTGCAAGGAAGTGATATTGGATTTTGCTTATGGTGATCTGAACATGAAGCAGTTCATGTGCATTGCCCTGTTTGACCAGCCTTGAAGTATATTTATCTTTGATGTAAATAGACACCTCCACCTTTAGTCCCTGCCTGTGAAGTAGCTGACCTAAAAGTGTGGAAGGCATTATAACCTAGCACTGTTGGAGTGCTGTCCGCGGCTTTAAACCATGTCTTAGTGACCGCACAGATGTCAGCATTTTCTAGGCTAAAGAGAGTTTCTAAGGAGTGGAGTTTTTTGATTAGATTCCTAGCATTGGGCAGTAATACCTTTAGATTTTCATGGTTTTGATTTGCTATGTCAGAAGTACTTTGTGTGGCATTGCCTAAAAAAGGTACTATGGGGAAAGATAATGTCTTGGCTAATATTTGAAAGTCTAGAGGGGAGAGGTGCATACCATCCCTGGCAAAACAGCATGATCTGTTGACATATCCTTCCATGCTGACAAATATTGCAGCCCCTTAGAATGACACCAGAAACTAAGTCAATCATCTTTTATTCATATTGTGGCATCATCCTTGGAGAAGGTAAAATGCTGTTCAATGCTAGGTTCATACCAGCCTGAGACACACATTCAAAGAGCTCCATGATGTCTGTCTTCATATGTCATTTACTCTCACATGGACTATAACTGAGTTATGTTGGTAATTATGGTCCAGTGACCTGAGTGCCTGTGTAATGTGGTGGATCCTAGCCCCTGATAAGTAACTGACTGTGACTTCCTCCTTAGCATGATGAGAGGACATCAGTGTGTCTCGCGATCGAGTCACCAATGACTAGAATGTTGGATTGTGTGGTGGCTTGCCTTATGGGCTTAGAGGTAGAGGCTCCATGAGATGTAGCTTTGGGGCTGCTGAGGGTATTTATGTGTACTTTGTCTAGGAGATCTTTGTAGTTTATGAAGGTTACAAATAAGTGCCTCAGCATATGTGGGTCGATATGTCTGCTTTGAATTGTGGATGATGGGTGCAGCGTGTGTAGTACTGGCAACCTTATTGACATTGAGTACTTTTATGTGAGAGCTTTGCCTCCAGTGACTGTGAATGTGAATGTAAATATATTTCTCGCATACCATATCAGTTTGTTTGAGAATTAACTGGGTGTCAGTAAACATGAGGCAATTTCTGCATTTCCTCAGGGTGCCCATATCCACCAAGCCGGTAACAGAGACTGTAGGAAAGTTCATATCCATGGCAACAGACCCTTTTTTATTGATTAGACAGTTGGAGTGAGAATATCAATCACTCTCAGGACTATCCTGCAGTGAGTACACTGAAACACAAAAGGTAAAATTAATGTATCACATTTTACTTAAGTGGCCTTAGTTTTAGGATGCATTTTATGCAATGTTTTTTGCTTTATATGAAGAAGAGAGTAGTGCTCTACTGCAATACTGCATATGCAAATTGAATAGTACACTAATTTTTGGTCAGAAAGTATTGCTTTTATTGATGTAACTACAATGTAAAGCACAGTATAAAAAGCAATATCAAAATTTATAGGCAGCCATTATGTGCTGTGCTAACAGTGAATAAGCAGAGCTGACAACTTTCATGCCTAACAAGTGTTTCACATGGGTCAGATTTTTTTTTTAGGACTACAGCTTTGGACACGCACAAAAAATGTATCTTTCCCTCTCCTACTTTTTTCCCATGTTGTATTACAGAAAATATAAATGCACCATGAAATGTTTTTTTTTAGCTTGCATTAGCACATCGCATCATAATTCAGTTAAAAGAAGTGCCGTCTTTATACACCATCACAAAGGCCATTAATGTACGGTGCTATCACTGTAACGAGAATTTCAGGGGGGAAAACTTAACTATACTGTCTAAGTTGTGTAATAGTGTAGGGTCTCAGTCTGCATTCTATGTGGAAGACAAAGAGAATGGAAAATAAAAAAGCATATTAGTATGCCATGTCCCCATGGCAAATGGTTTGTGGTATAAGAAGTTAAAATGTTGTAGATAATGATTCAGTCTGCATTGGTAGTGCATTTAATATTAAGATGTGATCCAATATACATCTTTTGTTTTTGGTTTACGTGTTTTGTTAGTGGCAGACACATCGGTCTGAGTTTTTGTAGGTGGTATAGGTCTAGGCCTATTTCCCTTAACAGAGGAACAGAGATCCTTCCCTCCATTATTTTGCAACTCTTTTTTTGTGGCATTGTGACAATGTGAGGTATTGCCAGCTCTGCCAGGAGAAGTAGGGCAGTGGATTTGTAACATATGCCAGCACAACGAGCCAGAATTTTGTAAAGAATTATATCCCATTTGTATAGCAAACTAATTTGTACAGATGCTTGTGTTGAAAACTTTATTTGTAAAGCTGCTTGCATTATAAATGTACCAACGATGAACCCTGCTGGACATAAAAAGAAATATACATGTATTATTGTAACTGTTTAAATATATATGTTTTAACAGAGTATACTGGAAGAGAAGAGGTTAATTTCAATCTACCTAACTTTGAAAATAGCTTGAAATTATATTACCTGGCTTAGGACATAAAGTTTGTATCTTACAGTTCTCTATGCATCCAGAGGTGAAAAGTGTGTACTAGGAAACTTTCTGCATTGTCTTTGGGGTGAACTAATTGCTACTCTGGAAGGGTGGACGTTTCAAATTCTTTTATGACTTCCAGGAGCTGCAGCAGATCTTAGCAAGCCTCAGTGTGTGTTATTGACACGTTCTAAATCCTGACAGCTATTAGCCAGTGAAGGTAGCATGGGAACAAGAAGTCATATGGCCAAGATGTATGTGATGTCATTCTGTAATCTAGGACAAAAATGATGTTTAATACTAGATTAGACTGAAGTCTCATTGCAGTCTGTTCTTCGAACCTGCCAGAAAAGGACCCCTCACCTTCTTCATCTTACCTTGCTCTAGTAAGTGAGCCAGGGAATAGTAATAGGTTCATAGGAGTGTACTAGGCTAATGGCCCTGAAGCCTTTACAAGCCTAGCCCATAGGATTACCTTGGTATCGTGCCACCCGACCTTAGTTCCCAGTGCCTCTGTCGAGTAAAGCCACTGAAGTGATCCCTGGGGTGAATTTTCTATTTCCTGTCCACTCATCAAGATTTCTCTTGGAGGGCCAGTGAGGTGCTCTGTTTGACATGTATGGGAAGTGTATTCCATCGCATGGGCAGTCTGTGGGTTATGAACCTGTCCCTCCAGCATGTTTTGTTGATTGTGGTAATGAGGCTGAGGTCTCTGAAGCATGTGATGCAGAGGGATTGGGACTTCTTTAGATGTAGCATTTCTAACAGAGCTGAGTCAGACATGGCTTTGTAAGCCAAGCAGAGATCGCCTCTAAGTAGGCAATATGAGACCGAAAATAGTTGGAGTTTTTGTAGTCTGTCCATATAGGACAGATGTTTAAGGCCTAGGATCCTCTTTGTGAGGTACTTTTGCAGCTGCTGCAGTTGTTGCAGGTCTTTAGTGAGGTACATGCCAAATAGGGCAAAATGATTGTTGTAATGAGGGAAGAGTAGAGGGAGACAATGACCTCTTTCTTCCTGGATGCAAAACCCTTAGTAATGAGATGTGCCAACATAGAATGACTCTCTGACCACAGTGGCAATGTGGTGGTCAAAAGAGAGGTTACTGTCAGCCTGTGTTTCCAGATCTCTTATAATGCCTTCTGTGTTCAGTGGACTACCATTGATGTGGTAATTCATGGGAACTGGGTTTTTTCCAAAGGGGATGACGACACATTTTTTGGCATTGAACTTAAGGCCATGGTTCTGACACCAGTCGTCGGTCTCGGTGAGGCTTTTCTGTACGATGTCAGCATCACTCGTGGAGTTAATAATAGCTAAAAACCAAGTGATGGTGTGTTGGTGCTCAATAGACCAAAACCACTAAAAAATGCACCAAAAGGTCCATGGAAAACTCCTTTTAATAGATAAAAACAGGTAAAAAAAAAACAATATGAACTCCAATACCCAGTACTTAATGTTGAGTGCCTTCATCAATGAATTGACTTCATCAGAACAACCTGAACCTAACCCCTGAAACATTTAAATACTCTCTTTCTTAACAAGCAGTTAATCAATATTCCAATAAAATTATCGTCTCACTTCCTATTTTAAAGAAACATTACCCATTCAACCATGATACAGACACTAGTAAAATCAATACACAAATTTAAAATAATTTCATACATGATTTTATACTTCTAGAGACTTTTTCTAAATTAAATTTCTACTTTCCATGCTTTTTCATTCTCTTTACACATATTGATAAAAGTACAAAACATTTTTCTGTGTAGAATAAATTATTTTCTAAAAATATCCTTTGCTGTAAAATAATTTCAAGGGTTTTTATGTTATCTTGTTGGCTTTTTCCTTTAATATTGGATGAATACATAAATAATCATTTAGACCTGGGGGAAATTACTGGCCAACCTAAGCTGCCACATAAGTTCTCTTTTACACATTAGGTTCTTCCAGTCACCCCCCCTACATCAATATTAACCATGTCTATAATTCCAGATTTGAAACCTGTATATCCCCCACAGTCCACACTATGTCTATAAAGAGCATTTGTCTCCTTTTTATTTTTTTTTTTCATAAAAATGTTCGTAAATTCTACATTTTAAAACCCTCTCAGTTTTTCCAATATAAAACCCTGGGCAGGTGTTACAAAGTGCAATATAAACTATTCTGTTCATGTAGCAATTTCCTTTTCTAAAATGCAAAACACTACTTAAACTGTTGTACAGTGTTACAGAAGGAACCTGTAATATGTATCCACATTGAGACCACTGACCACATGGCTTTGTGCTTTCCTCAGTGTGGCCCTTTCTCACTTTATAATTTTCTAAGTTTACCTTAATGTTTTTACCCACCTTTGTGGAGAATATGGGTTTTTCACCCACCTTCCTGTATATTTTGCTATTCATTTTAAATATTCCCCAATTTTTATGTAGAATGTGTTTAAGCCTGTTGTAAAGGGGGCTATGTTGGATAATAAATGCTTTACTGAAATACTTTTTCTGCATACCAGAGGTAGTGTCAGTTCCAAATTCTCTTGGAACATTTTCTGACCAATCCCTGAAACTTTCTTCCCTGGGTCCTGTTCTAATATCCCCACTACTTAAAAGGGGTTTATATTTCTTTCCCCATTCATCAAAAGTTTCATTGATAATGGGTTCAATGAAATGAGATGGATATCCTCTTTCAAGAAACATTCTTCACCAGTTCCAACCCTATAATTATATCTTCCCTCTCTGAGGTCATCCTGGCTACTCTAATTGCCTGACCTTTCACTGTACTTTTTTTCTGTTTTTGAGATTGATGGCTATGATAATGCAAATAGCTATTGCAAAAGGTAGGCTTATGATACACGTTAGATTTGAAGCCACCAGGAATCTTAGAGACCTTTACATATAGGTAACTAATTTCAAGGTGTTGAGTCTCATATGTCAGTCTCAAAAAGTTTATACTGTTATTAATGTATTCAATGAACTGTGGAATATCCTCCTGTTTCCCCTTCCATAAAATAAAAATATTGTCCAGAATGTCAAATATATACTTATATACTCGTGATATCTGCTGCTGAAGACGTGTTGCAGTTCCCACCCTAGCAAAACAATATTTGCATATAGGGGGGGCAAAGGCCGCACCCATGGTGACTCCTCTTGTTTGCTGATAGCACTCCCAGTCAAAAAACGTATAGTTGTTATCTAACACATGTGCCATGATTTCGCATGCAAGCTGAAGTCTTCCAGGCTCCAAATTGGAACATGTAGATAATATGCCTTCAAAAAATTCCATCCCCTCCACTCTAGGTATACAGGTAAATAAATCTTGGATGTCAATAGTCAAAAGTATGACTTCTTCAGACCACAATTCCTGCCTTAACTGGCCTAGAAAATCCCAAGAGTCTTTTAAAATGTGGGATATCCCAACTAGGACATGTTGGCAGGTTTGTCAACAAACACTGCTAAATTGTACGTTTTAGACCCGCAGGCCGCTACAATGGGTATGAAAGGGGGAGAAACAATGCTCTTGTGAATTTTCGGTATACCGAAAAAAGCAGGAATTTTTTGGTGGTTGTTGGGCAGAAAATTATATACTTAAGGAATTCTCTGTTCTGGTAGGTATTCCTCAAGATAACAATCTCTCCTCCAATATGAAATATTTATTTGATTTCTAGATACTTGAATATAACTTTTTCATCAAATAAAATTTCCTACATGTTGTTAATGTAGTCATCCGTGTTATACACCACAACTCTCCCCCACTTTGTCTGGGGCCATGATCCTAAGCGTTCTGTCACCCCTCAGATGTTCTTCGTATTTCACTGTTGCTATCATTACATTTGGGTTATCTGCCTGCAGGTAGCCCTCAGCCGGCCTGAATATCAAAGTCTTGGATTCCTGCTTCGGATGCTGTCTCTTCTTCCATGACGTCAGCTCGTCAGGGGTATGAAACATGCAGCCGATGCCATTACATCAGTCTTTCTTGCCACGCAGTGCGTGAAGCAGAAGCAGTTCGCAAGTGCCGGTCGGCCGACTCCTGAAATTTTCATTTTCGAGTTTCAGAACCAAAGTCTTCAAAAAAGCTAAGTACCCTGTTGGGGACCCTTTTTCTTGCTCTTAACTGATGTTAGTAAAAGCTAACAATTGTCTTACCTGTGGAAAGCAAATACCTCATAAAGATTTTCATTCGTACTGCATTCCTTGCTTAGGCCCAGACCATGACGTCCCTCGCTGTCAGTTTTGTGCCTTATTCAACCCACAAATTATTCGTCATCGGTCTATTTTTGAAGCAAATTATTTTGGTACTCGGTATAACTATCCAGACTGCATATGAGGAAACTGCAATGGTATCTAAAAAGCCTATGATGTCAACATTCTCAGGACCTGGAATCAATGATTCCTATCATTCCTTGTATAAAGACAGATTTCCTTTGGTGGGCAGAGGCCTGCCACCTCAACAAGGGGCTCTCTTTCAATCTACCCCCTGCTGCCCATACCCTGACTACAGATACATCAGACTGCACATGGGGGGCTCACTTGGCAGGGCAGTGCATTCAGGGCAAATGGAACCCGAGTCAGAGGCACCTTCATATCAACCAAAAAGAAATGTTAGCTGAAAAAAAATTCCCTGACAGCCTTCAAAGACTAACATCCTTTCAGGACAATTACTGATAAAGACAGACAACACCACAGTTATGTGGTACATAGACAAGCAGGGAGGAACCCACTCGTACCCTCTCTGCAGACCAGCCATGGCTCTGTGGAAGACACCCTTGAGCTACCAAGTGCACTTACAAGCTCAATTCCTGCCAGGCAAGCTAAATTCACTGGCAGACCTAAGCAGAAATCTCATGGACCCACATGAATGGAAAATGGAACCAAAAATATTCAACCTCTTGAGGAACAAATTGGGGACTCCAGAGATGGACCTGTTTGCCTCCACTCAGAACTACCAATTGGACAAATTCTGCACAAGGACTCCCTACAATCAAGCTTGAAAAGTGGATGCCCTGTCCTTTACCTGGAAAGCCTCTCGGTTTATGCCTTTCCCCCTCTGCCTCTCCTCTCGAAGGTAAAGATCAAACAGGACAAGCCAAGGACAATACTGATTGCACCAGACTGGCCTCGCAAGCACTGGTACCCCCTGTTGAACATTATGGTACTGCTGGAGCCATGGCACCTACCTCAGGCACCTTCACTGCTGTCCCAGCAGGCGGGCCAGATTCTGCACCATCAGCTTCAAACCCTGAACCTTGCAGCCTGGCTAATTCCTTCAGCTCTCCAATAGCATCCCTCAGTAAGCAGGTGCTAGATGTCTTTCTGGAAGCAAGGAGGCCTAGTACTAGAAAATCCTATGCTGAAAAGTGGAAAATATACTGTTCCTGGAGCCAGACTCAGGGGATGGGCACAACAGTGCCCAGCTTACCTCATACTCTTCAGTACTAAACAGAAATGCTCCACAAGGGCCTATCCTTCTCGTCAGTTAAAATTCATGCCTCTGCCATTTCAGCACATTTTAATACTGAACCTCCCCTCTTCTCTCACCCCCTGCAAAAGCAATTCCTCAGAGGGGGTAAAAATTTAAGACACCCCCCCCCCCCAGGCGAGCCCCTACTCCAGCCTGGGACCTTAACTTTGTATTGTAAAAGCTCACTTTTCCTCTATTTGAACCAGCAGCAACTACAGAGTTGAAATTCCTTTCTTGGAAAACGGCCTTCCTTCTAGACATCACTTCAGCAAGAAGAGTGTCTGAATTACAGGCCACCGTGGCAGTGGAGCCCTTCATTATATTCCATGCAGACAGGGTTTCCCTCAGGACTTTCCTTTATGCCCAAGGTGGTGTCTAGTGTGGCCCTAAATCAGTCCATTCATTTGCCTACTTTTTTCCCTAATCCACAAAACAAAGGAGAACGAATACTGCACTCCTTGGACATGCACAGACAACTTAGATTTTATTTGGACAGGACTAAGCCTCTCAGAAAATCTGAACAGCTGCTAGTTGGCTTTGTTACAGGGGCAGAGGGGGAGGCCATTTCAAAGCAAACCATTTCTAAATGGATAGCCCATTGCATTCATTTCTGCTATAAGCACCATGGAAAACCTACCCCACAGGGGATAAAATCACATTCCACCAGGGCTGCATCTATCTCTACAGCCTTTCTCAGAGGAGTCCCTACCAGGGGCATCCTAGAAGCTGCTACCTGGAGCTCTGTACATACCTTCACCAAGCATTACCACATGCTCATTTTTTCTAAATCCAGAGCTGGTTTTGCCAGTGCAGTCTTGCAGGGTTTAATAGCAGACCCTAATGCTCTTTAACTTCCTCCTCCCTTCCTTAGCTTTGGGAATCAACCCAAATGTAATGACTGCAACAGTGAAACACACAGAATATAGTACATTTGTGTACAATTACCATAAATGTAGATGTTCAAGTGTATTCACTGTTGCAGTCCTGGATGTCCTTCAAGGATGCATCTGCAGTCATAACAAATGGGTTGTCCTGCCTCAGGCAGCCCTTCGGTCGGCCGGATTCCAAAGTCTGGGTCTGGCCTCGGCTGATGTCGCACTTCACCCGACGTCATAGCTGCTGGGGTATAAAGGCATCAGCCGACGCCATTTTCCTCAGTCTTTCTTGCCGCGCGGTGCCCGAAGCAGAAGCTGTTCGCAAGTGCAGGTCGGTCAGATCCAGAGATTTCAACGTACCGAATACTTCTAAAAAGCTAAGTACCCCATTGGGGACTCTTTCTTGCCTCAGCCGATGTCAGACAAAGTAAATAATTGTTTAACTTGTGGGAAACAAATACCTCATAAGGATTTCCACTCTTACTGCCTTCCTTGCTTAGGCCCAGACCATGACGTATCAGCTTGTTTAGCCTGCGCTTCCTTCAACCGACGGACTCTTGGACGTCGGTCGGAGTTTGCAGAAGAGTTTTTTGGCTCCACTTTTGCATATAAAATGCCGTCGGAGACTCCGACTACACATTTAGCTGAAAAACGCAAAGAAAAGGACCGACACTCGCGGCCCGTGGTTTCGGCTGAAACCACAGTTAGGCCTACCGCGAGTGTCTCGGTTCTCCCTTCGGCCGAAAGCATGCCTCCGATAACCGAGGCCAAACAGGCCATGGTTGAGTCGGCTACAGAAATTCCTGCTGAAGTAGCAGGCACACAAGAGTTGTCTGACACTATCCTGTTGGACATCTCTACTCCTGCACGTGGGGCAGCTAGACCCCCTGCTTCTATGTCTATCAAGGCCTTTTCCAGGGCTAAAGCAGCCAAACTTTCCAAGGCCTTCAAAAGCTCCCTCTCACAGACCTACCTCAAGTTCCCAGCTTTTCAGCCTTGCTGAGGACCTTATTTCTCTGATCAGGGGAACCCATCCTCACCCAGACAGGGCCTCACAACCCCCTCCTGAAAAGAGGCCTAGGACTGAACCCCCTGAACCTCTGTCCTCTGACTACTCCTCGGATGGTTCAGATGTGTCAGACCATCAGGAAGGCCCATACTCACCTTATGAGGATTCTGATGCAGAAGACTCCATTCCTTCTGCCTCACCTCCAGAAGAATTTTCTTTTGGGGAAACCCTACACTCAATGAGGGAACACTTCCAATGGCAGGGTCAGGATTTTTCTGATTCTAGGAAAAGGCTAAGGACTTTTTTACATTTACCACAGCATAGGCCTTTAGCCATTCCACCTGTACTATCAGTTGTTGATAATGCATACAATGATGCCAGTACTTCCCCTGATTCTCTTCCCCCGGCCCCTGCGAAGCCTGACAGATACTACAGGGTCCCAGATTCTCACTACCACTTGTATAAGGCTCATGCTGCAGACCCAGAAACCATTTCCCAGGGCCCTAAAGGTGTTGCAGCTGCCTCTGCCAAAAACCCACTACCATCTGAAAGAGAATCTAGAGCTTTAGAGAGATGGGGCAAAAAGGTTTATACATCTGCTACTCTTTCTGCCAGGGCTTTAAACTGTCAATTTCACATGATACAGTACCAGGAATTTTTGTTAGATCAGCTGAATGAAAAGCTGGCCTCTCCTGAACCTTTAGACCGTAAGTCCCTTCAGGATTTGATACACAATTCTCAGCAGGTCAGTAATCATTTCTTAAAATGTGGCTATGATGCACTGGAGGCTTCATTTAGATCAGCTATGACTGGAGCAGTGATTCGAAGGCATGCCTGGTTAAAAGAACAATCCTTACCAGACCATGTTAAGTCTAAACTCCTGGATGCCCCTATGGAGAAACAAAGTTTGCTTGGCTCCCCTGCACAGGAGGCTCTAAAGAAAGTGGAAGAAAAAGCAAAATCTGTCCAAACAGTCAAGGATTTTTTGCAGGTTCAACCTCCAAGGTTTAGCAGAAATTGGCCTTCAAAGAATTGGTCCTTTCCAGACAACTCCAGAGCACAGAGAGGCAGAAATAGACGCCCAAGAGGCAGAGGTCAATCTAGGGGTGCCTACAGGGGTCGTCAGTGGCAACCTGCCAACCAAAGAAGTGCCGCCACAGCTGCGACTGCAACCACTTCTACAGGACAGACACAATGACTTGGCTCTGATTCCGCCTACCAGGGAACAACTGGAAGCACCCTTGGGCGGAAAGCTAGCCTTATTCTCAAGAAATTGGCATTGTATTACAGCAGACAAATGGACTTTACAAACAATAGACAAGGGCAACAGGTTTCACTTCCACACTCTACCAAAAAAGAGAGGAATGCCAAACCTTCCACCAAGCCAGAAATCAGAGGCTCTAAAACAAATCATCAGTTTACTAAGGATGAGAGCAATAGAAAAGGTACCATCTATGGAACAAGGCCAAGGATTCTACTCCAGACTATTCCTTGTACCAAGAAAAGAAAATCAATGGAGGCCTATTCTCGATTTGTCCGCACTGAACACATACCTTATTGTTCCAAAATTCAAAATGCTGACCCTACAGCAACTTCTTCCCATGTTGGGCAAGGAGTCTTGGCTGGTGACTCTAGATCTCAAGGAGGCATACCTGCACGTCCCTGTACGACCAGATTGCAGAAGACACCTCAGATTTCTTGCAGGATCAGAGCATTATCAATTCTCAGCATTGCCCTTTGGCTTATCTGCTGCGCCCAGAGTATTCACGAAATGCCTGGCATCAGTAATTGCTCATTGCAGGCTTCAGGGAATTCAAATCTACCCATACCTGGATGACTGCCTAATACAAGTGGACAACAAGACAAAATTAATAAAGGATTTGGCCAATGTCATACAACTGCTGCAAGCCTTGGGATACACAGTCAACATACAAAAGTCAAGACTAGTGCCATCTCAAAGGATAACATTTTTGGGTGCAGAACTGGACACAATAACTCAGATGTCTTTTCTCACAGAGGAAAAGCAAAAGCAACTACCAGTCTATTTCATGGCATTAACAAGACAAACTCAGCTTACTGCAAGGAAAGTCCTGCAGGCCCTGGGTTACATGGCATCCTGCATAATATTGATCCCACATGCCAGGCTGCATATGAGAAAGTTACAATGGTACCTAAAGAATGTATGGTCTCAGCACAGACACAGTCTAGAAGCCCAGATACCAATCATTCCATGTCTGAAAAAAGAATTCCTGTGGTGGGCTCAGGCCTATCAGATAAACAGGGGATTGCCTTTCCACAAACCACATCCAAGGCAGACCATCACCATGGACGCCTCAGACCTAGGCTGGGGGGCACACATGGAAGACAAGTGTATCCAAGGCCTATGGTCACAAGACCAGCTGAATCTACACATAAACCTAAAGGAGATGCTGGCAGTGAAACATGCAATCGAGGCATTCAGACCATTCATCCAGCAAGGACACCTACTGATAAGGACGGACAATACCACAGTCATGTGGTACGTCAACAAACAGGGAGGCACACACTCATACCCTCTATGCCGGACTGCAATGGACCTGTGGAACTTGGCCCTGAATCTCAACATCCAACTGCAGGCCAAATTCGTACCAGGAAAAGAGAATTCACTAGCAGACAGCTTAAGCAGGACTACCACGGATGCTCACGGATGGATGCTGCATCCAGATATTTTCAAAATCATAACAAAGAAATGGGGAATGCCAGAGATAGACCTGTTTGCCTCCCCACACAACCACCAACTGAAGAAATTCTGCTCAAGAGTATACCACCCACTTGCCTGGAGGGTGGACTCCCTTTCTTTCAGCTGGAAGGACCTGACAGTATATGCCTTTCCACCTCTTCCTTTGATGTACAAAGTTCTACTGAAAATCAGAGAGGATCAGCCAAAGGTAATTCTGATAGCTCCAGACTGGCCAAGGCAACATTGGTACCCGCTACTGAGAAGCATGTCTCGGACGCATTCATGGCATCTACCTCTATGTCCTTTACTTCTAACGCAGAACAACTACAAGACCCTGCATCCAAACTTAAAGACACTGCAGCTAACTGCTTGGAAAATTGCATGAAACAAAACCAACTTGATTTATCTCAGAGGGTTAAGGACATTATCCTGGAGGCTCGCAGACCCTCCACAAGAAACACATATTCAGCCAAATGGAAAAGATTCCTCATTTGGAGTGCAGAAAAGGGAGAAAATGTGTCACTAGCAAACCTAGCACACATCCTGGAATACTTAGCAGAATTGTACCACAATGGCCTGTCCTATTCTTCCATTAAGATACATGCATCAGCAATCTCAGCAGAGTACAACATGGATCCTCCTGTCTTCTCTCATCCTCTCCTCAGACAATTTTTGAGAGGGATCAAAAATGTAAAGCCTCCAAGGAAACCACCTTTGCCTGCATGGGATCTCAATTTTGTGCTAGAAAAATTAACACTTCCCCCTTTTGAACCAGCAGCAACAGCAGACTTACAGTTCTTATCTTGGAAAACTGCCTTCCTGCTAGCAATCACTTCAGCAAGAAGGGTATCTGAGTTACAGGCATTAATGGCAGTGCAGCCTTTCCTTATCTTCCATCAGGATAGAGTGTCTTTGAGAACCAATCCTACTTTTATGCCAAAGGTGGTATCCAGGGTATCCTTGAACCAAGCCATACATTTACCTACATTCTTCCCCAACCCACAGAACAGGGGGAAAACTACTACACACCTTGGATGTACACAGACAACTGCGCTACTATCTGGACAGAACCAAGGCCAGCAGAAAAACTGACCAACTTCTGGTAGCATATGCAACAGGAGTGCAAGGAAAAGCAATTTCAAAACAGACAATCTCAAAATGGATAGGAAATTGCATTCGATTCTGCTACTCATTTCATGGAAAGACAACTCCTGAAAATATCAGGCCTCACTCCACAAGAGCTACAGCCACCACTACAGCTTTCCTACGAGGAGTGGCTACCAAAGACATTTTAGAAGCTGCTACTTGGAGCTCCGTGCATACATTTGCCAAGCATTATAATCTTCCTTTATACTCCAGATCCTGAGCAGGTTTTGCAACTGCTGTTTTACAAGGGATCTTAACTACACCATCATTATCTTAGTGCCTCCTCCCCCAGTTTGGCTATGGTATTCTACCCATTTGTTATGACTGCAGATGCATCCTTGAAGGACATAGTACAGTTTTGTACCTACCATAAATGTAGATGTCCGATAGGTATGCATCTGCAGTCAGGATTACCCACCCTCCTTCCCCTCTGTGGTATTCCTAGGGTACTTACCCCTCTTTTAGCTAGCTGGGGGAATCTATTATGGTGTATTTGTTTGTATGTATATATGTATATATATTTTTTGCTTTCTACTGTTTGGAATTATCTGCATTTATCCAAATTTAGCCTTCCTAGAGGGCACCTGGCATCTGGGGCAAGAAACACTGAGGAAAATGGCGTCGGCTGATGCCTTTATACCCCAGCAGCTATGACGTCGGGTGAAGTGCGACATCAGCCGAGGCCAGATTCAGACTTTGGAATCCGGCCAACCGATGAGGCAGGACAACCCATTTGTTATGACTGCAGATGCATACCTATCGGACATCTACATTTATGGTAGGTACAAAACTGTACTTTACCCTCCCTCCAACCCCACTGACTTCTCTTGGCTCTACCTTTGCTTCTTGTTTTAAGCTTTCTGGTGTATTTGCTTTTTGATGGAGATGTAACATATATAATTGCTTCCCATTGTGGGGGCCCTTGACATCTGGGGCAAGAAAAACTGATGTAATGGCATCGGCTGCATGTGTTTTATACCCCTGACGTCATGGAAGGAGAGATGGCATCCGACGCAGGAATCCAAGACTTTGATATTCAGGCCGGCTAAGGCTACCTGCAGGCAGATAACCCAAATGTAATGACAGCAACAGTGAATACACTTGAACATCTACATTTATGGTAAGTGTACACAACTGTACTTTCTTTCATCAACTCTCATGTGTATTCAAGCTGGAGAAAAATTTCTTTTCCTCTGCCCGTAATTTGTAAACTTCCTCCTTTACCACTTTCTCAGGTATACTTATTAGGGGATGTAAAGGGGGATTATACGTGCTGTTTTTCTTTAAACAATCTTTTTTGTATGAAATAAAACCTTCCTGGATGTCAGAAAACAATACCTGAAGATTTAATTTTCTGGTGTATAAATGAATATCCACCATGACTTCAGCTAAATCAGGGGTTTGAGTAAGGACAAATTTAAACCCCTTTGAAAAGAGGGTAAAACATTTCTCCTTAATCTCTTTTGATGTATAATTATAAATATTGAAACAGTGAAGTGTATGAACTGTTTGAGATCCTTCACTATTCAATAGTGTGTTCTGCCTCTCCCCCGATTTCCAAATCCCTTCAATTGATTTCCCTGGTTGTAAAACTCTCTTTCCTATATTCCTGTTGGCTATCCTTTTCGAGCGTCTGGGCATGGGAAAATCCCCTGGGTTGGGCCCGATGTTGTCCTCTAGGTCCCCAAAGCTGTCGCCTATATCACCATTGCCATGTATACCAATAGGCATCATGTCATCATTTTCTAACTCATACCCTACATCAGTTCTTTTTTCTATATAAATCTTATTAGTAGGGTATACTTCATGTAATTCATACTGACGTATATCACAGTTCAATTTTCACTTTTTCTTATGAAACTGCATGTTACACTTTGTCTCTACTCTGTTAATTATTTTAGTATACAATCCTTCATACTGTGGAAATAAAAGGTCCTGAAGAATACTTTGGTTCATCTCATTTAATTCCCTCTCCAGTTGCACTTTCATTTGTTCTTGATAAAACAGTATTTTATAAAACAGTCTGCATTCTCTCTAGTTGTAGACTGAGTGATTATGGTTTAAAGTACCTCTTTTTTGTGTATTCAATGAACCTTGAGTGTCCGCTCTGCTCTCAATTTGTATAGAGTCCATTTCTACCCCATGGTAAACTGCTCCGTTAAGAAAAGGGCCCAAAACTCTCTCTTTCTGTGAGAGAATGCAGACTGTGGCTCTAGTTCTTTGCCTTCTGGTCAAACTGGTTTGGCTGTGGGCAACAATGACAGTGCTAATATTTATGACAATTTAGTAAAAAAAAAAAAAAGTTTTAACTTTCAAGAGTTGAACAATATGTCTAGCGAAAAAGTTATCTATCATTCTGTCAATATTACTGCTTATAATTCTTTAAACAAATTGATTTTTTCATTTGAGAAAAAAATATATAATTTTAAAACTTTGCAAATAGAGAGCATGTATTTTACTTGAATGTATTTGTGTAAAAGTTGTGCCTCAGGGTCTAAGGGTTTTAAAATTTCCATTTGGGTTGCACTACAGCACTGAAATGATTAATGATTTTGTTGGTTTATTTGATCAGTGGGTCTTGGATTTGTTAGATAAAGTGCTGTTGTATCAGTATGTATCAGAGAATGAAAAAGCATGGAAAGTAGAAATTTGATTTAGAAGTCTGGGTATTGGATTTCATATTGTTTTTTTACCTGTTTTTATCTATTAAAAGTTTTTCATGGTCCTTTTTTTTGCTGCATTTTTTTAGTGGAGTTAGTAATAGCTCTCCACTTGCAATCGTCTGCGAACTTTGTCAGCCAGAGGCCCTTCATGTTGGCCTGGACTTCAGAAAAGTAGATACTAAACAGGAGAGGACCCAGGACCAAACACTGTGAGACTCCACTCATGACTGTTCGGCAGTCTGACTTGCAGTCAGCTACTGTCACATTGTGGGTTTTACCTGTGAGCCAGTTTGCAACCCACCTAGTGATATAGGGATTGATGCCTAGCTTAGTGAGTTTTTCTGTGACTCCCAAGTGGGGAAATGGTATCAAAGGCCTTAGCCAGATCAAGGTAGGCTGTATGAACCACCTTACCTTCATCCATAGCCCAGGTGACTGACTCAAAAAAAAGTTGACCAAGTTGAGCAGGCATGATCTACCCTTCACAAAACCAAACTGTGTGGGATCCAGAGTTTGGAGAGTCCCTATATCCTTGTTTATTAGGTCCATGATGATTCATTCCATAGCTTTGCATATCAAACTCAGGCTAATGGGGCAATAGTTCCCAGGGTCTGTAGTTGCTCCTCCTTTGTGGAGAGGGATGACTGTAGTGCACCATTCGGTAGGGATAAAGCCTGAGGTGAGGCTGTGATTTAACAAGGGCACACAGGTGAGGTGCCAGTTAACTCTGTAGTTCATGTAGAACACAGCCATGGATATTATCAGGTCCCATAGAAGCTGTATTCTTGGCCTTGTACAGTGCTGTTTTAACTTGTGCAGCAATAATACTGGGTGCTTGGCAATTTACTGGTTTTGTGACTGGTCCCTTGGTGAAGGGGTAAAGTTGGCACTGAATCTGTCAGCCAGTATATTGGCAATATCTGTTGGCTCGTTATAGGAGGTAACATTGTGCAGTAGCTCAGAGCAAATCTGGGTATTGCCATGGAGATTCTTGTATATATTTCTCTGAGGTACAGGCCAACACAGAAGGACTGTGGCTGACCAAGTTCGCAGATGACTGCAAACTGGGCACCATAATCGACTCTCCAGCTGACACAAGCATCCTCCAAAAGGGCCTCATAGAAACAGACAACTGGTGCCAGAGCCATGGCCTCAAGCTAAATACCAAAAAGTGTATAGTCATCCCCTTTGGCAAAAACAAAGTGCCCACAAATTTCCACATAGGTGGTAATCCATTAAGTACAGAAGAAGTAATTAGGGATCTGGGGACCCAAGTTGATAGCAATCTCTCATTTGACAACCACGTGGCCAAAGTGGTTAGAAAAACATTTTATATAGCCCACCTAATCATGAAGGGATTCACATCTAGCTTAGGGGAGGTCATCGTGCCTCTTTACTCATCCCTCATCAAGCCTATAATCGAGTACAATGCCCCTTTTGGGATGTACCTTACCAAACACCTGCAGCAACTGGAAATACCCCAAAAGCACCTCACCAAGAGGATCAAAGGGCTCAAACAGATGCCATATGCTGCCCAGTTAAAGAAACTCCAGCTCTACTCAGTGGCATACCGCCTGCTCAGAGGTGACCTGTGCCTGACGTATAAAGCCATGTCCAACCCGGAATTAAGGGACATGCTGCACCTCAAAAAATCCAAATCCCATCGAGCTACACTCGAGAGAGACTTGAACCTCAGCACTGAAATAAATAGGACATGCTGGAGGGACAGATTCATAACCCAGAGGCTCCCTTCACTCTGGAATAAAATCCCAGTCCAGGTTAGGCAGAGTCCCTCATTGACTCTCTTCAAGAGGAATCTTGATAAGTGGATGGGAGATCGTAGGTTTACCCCGGGTATCACTTCTGTGTCACTGTTAGACAGAGGCACAGTATACTAACCTCGAAAAAGGGCATAGCAAAATTAATTTAAAATGGGTGGCGAAAGCCAAGCATACTCTGGCTAGGCTTATAAATGCCCTAGGGCAGATAGCCTAGTATGAACCTATGAACTATAGAAGGCCTTGTGGTTGTCTTTACTATCTATCTGAGCTGGTCCAGGGCATTGGAATTAATGAATTCCAGGAAATGTTGGGCAACTGTATTGGTACATGAGAAGTTTTCCTAGTTAATGAAGGGGTAGTTGAAGTCACCCAGTATGAGAGTGTTAGGTTGGACCCTAATATTCTTCAGGGTGCTAAGGAACGTGGAATATGAGTCTTGGGACATGGTTGAGGATCTATAGCAGGCTACGACCTGAATCACTGTTGTTTTTAGGAGCCCAGAGTTAGCTTTGAAGAGGTTTTTCATGGTGGTTACCTTTGAGGGTGGGGGGGGGGACGTGGATTTCCAAGGTGATTAGTTTGTGGTTGGAGCTAACCAGGGAGGAGTTGACTACTGATGTAGAGGAACGGTTGCCCATGTTAGTAATGACCAGGTCAAGGATGTTGCTACCTCTTGTGGGTTAAGAACGAGCTGGTCCAGGGCATTGGAATTAATGAATTCCAGGAAATGTTGGGCAACTGTATTGGTACATGAGAAGTTTTCCTAGTTAATGAAGGGGTAGTTAAAGTCACCCAGTATGAGAGTGTTAGGTTGGACCCTAATATTCTTCAGGGTGCTAAGGAACGTGGAATATGAGTCTTGGGACATGGTTGAGGATCTATAGCAGGCTACGACCTGAATCACTGTCTTACCCAATGTTAGCTGTACCTGAAATATCTCAGATGCGTTATGTTGGGCTACCAGTCTGGAGATGTGTGCATCCTTTATGAATATAGAAACACCACCGCCTTTGGAGCTTCAGTCCAAGTTCTGAGGCCGAAAGGTGTGGAATGAGTTATAGCCTGGTAGTGCAGGGGTGCTTTCTGCTGCCTTAAACCAGGTCTCTGTTATGGCATAAATGTCTAAGTTCTCCATTTTAAGGAGTGCTTCGAGCGAGTACATTTTGAGATTTAGACTTCTAACGTTGAGCAGCATGACCCTCAGATTGCATTTGTTTGTATCTGTTATGGTGGTAATTTGGTCTTTGGAGCACCACCTAAAAAAGGCACTGTAGGGGTGACAAGAACCTTGGCCAGTATCCGGAAGCCCAGGGGTGACAGATGCAGGCCATCTCTGGCCAAAGCATTGAGGTCTGTCAGTCATGTCATCCCAGGCAGACAGATACTGGATCCCCTTAGAATGACACCAGAAACTTAGCCATTTGTTGAAATCAATCATTTTCTGCTTGTACTGTGGTATCATTCTGGGTGATGGTAGAATGCTGCTCAGAGCTAGGGTCATACCCACCTGGGCTACATAATGTGAGAGCTCCATCATGTCTCTCTTCATGTAGTCCAGGGAGGTACGTATCAGGCCATTCACACCTACATGTACAGTGACAGCCATATTTGTACCTGTTGAGGGACCTGGGTGCATGCATTATGTGGTGAATCCTGGTGCCTGACAGGCAGCTGACTGTTACTTTCTCTTTGTTCTACCTAGTGAGTGGGACATCAGTGTGCCTCATTATTGAGTCACCTATGACTAGTGTGTTGGGCATGCTGTTTTGCCTTAGGGGCTTTGGTTGAGTGGCACACTGTTTAGAAGAGTTGCGTGTCTTGTGATTAGTGCGTGTTGTGGTTGAGTAGGTTTCTGCCTTGGAGATCTTGGCTGTTTGGGTAGATTTTTATTGAGCGCCTCTGTGAAGGTGGGTGTGCGGTTTGTGTTTTTATGTGAAGGCGTTACTGGTATGTGTTTTGGAGGGCTAAGTGTTCCATGTGGTGTGGTGCAAGTGTTGACCTCCTCTTGACCAGCTATTCCCATCTTGGCTGGAGAGTGCTTGGCTTCCAATTTGGCTATATAAGTGCATCTCTCGCAAGTCTGAGTGTTTGGAGGTAAGAGGAGAGGGTTGTCACTACATGAGGCAGTTGCTACATTGCCTCAGGATATCCAGGTTCACCAGGTTAATAGGAGAAAGCACAGGGAACTGACCTTTAGACATGCTTGGAGGGGTGGGCATTAATAATTAGTACTGGAGCTGTTTCCTTGTAGAACATTTAGTGCTGGTAGCACTTTTTTGTGCTACAGAAATTGCTACAAGAAGTCTGGTAAAGTGCTAGACTAATAAGCTAGTAAAAGTGTAGGAGAGGAGAGAACTAGTAGATCTAAGGGAAAAATTGAAGAGCAGACTTTGGCACCACTCAGAAGCTTACAAACAGTCTTGGATACAGCAAATCTGTATCTGGACTAGACTAGTTACAGGAAAGGCAGGAAACAAGTGCAAACATGGGCTTTTAAACCAGAAAGTTGAAAAAGATGAAAAAACTGCCCAAACATCCAATGAACTTCAATTTCTGGGCTAGAAACCACTCCTCTTGTGGTAAATAGGCTACCTAGTGCTTACCACTCCCACTGATGGACAAGACCACTTCCCTCCAACACAGAAAGGCTTGGTGGGCTCAGAAGCTTGCGTACAGTCCTGGATACAGCAAATCTGTATCTGGACTAGACTAGTTAAGGAAAGGAAGGAAAAGTGCAAACTGATCTCATTCTTTAGATCAGTCAGGAAAATACAGTGAGATTATTTAAGTACTGTTTTTCTGTATCTGTGTGAGTCTATTCATCTGTGTTATGTTAATATTTCTTGTGATTGAAACTCTAGTGTTTACTGTAAATAGATATTTAGTATTTTCCTGTTCTTATTTATTATTAAATATATTTAAACTTTTGATTGTGGCTGGTCTTTCAGAGAATATTTAAATCTCTGAGAGTACTTGCATATTTGGTGACAACTCTGGCCACTCCTGAAAGCCTTTCTGTTGGTCAAACTACCATTTGTTGTAATATTAATTTCACTCAGTATAATTGGGTACCCTTGCAGCAGCCTTAGAGTAGCTGGTTTGGAGTGCCTGGTGGCGGTGTATCTGGGCAGGAAGAGACATAGTATATCTGTGCCAGTCTTTTCTAGGTGTTTGGGTGTGGGAAAATCAAATCTCAGTTTCTGTGCGTCTTTGTCTGCGTCTGTGTCTATGTGTGTGTCAGCTGTTTGGAGCAGGGATACATAGCACTGGTTTCACAGAGATGGTGCTGAAGGACTTGGCTTGGACACAGCTTATGACTCACCTCTATAGCTGTGCTACTGTGGAGTCTTATTGGGGGCCTAGAGGGAGACACGAGAAACCGAAACCCCAGACTGTGTGTGTTCCCTATGTGCTCTTAAGGGAAATTGTGCTTGATGCGGAGAGCTACATCTGGAAATACTGAGTGTACCCATTTTTGTTCCAAGTGAATGCCCCTCTCCTGTGCCTGTGGTGAGGGTTCAGGCTCCTTGATTACTGGCCCAGAGTGGGGACATCACAGGCATGTCCATAGATACTATCTCTGTGCATTGTGGTACTCTGTAGTGGCCTTATGTGTGATTCTGTGCATCATGCACACTTTCATAGAACAAAAAGGCTTCCAGCACATCTGTGTAGAAACTGTCATTCCACTTGTAAAATGGAGGTTGTATGCAAAGTTGTATGTAGTTATGGAGTGTGGCCTGACATGCAAACACAAGCCGTAATTGTACAAAGTTTGGAATATGTATCATAATACCTGTGCTCACAGACCCTAAGTATATCAGAAGGAAAATACAAAAAAGTCACAGCCTTGATAACCTTGACATAACTGTTAACACCTTAACATTTGCTAAGAAATCCTTAGGCCCGTGTGACTGTAAATGCAAATGAATTTGTCATTGGGTATGTCTGCATAAAAATAGTTGCATCCTGATGATATTCTGGAATGCAATTCAAGTCTTGAGTTAGGAAACCTGTTGCTAAGGACATTGCGAACATGTGCATGGTGCCCTAACTGTATTGTACAGCAGCAAAGCAAGATTCAGACATACAGCCAGACTTTTGCATGGTTAATATTCCAAAGTACAGCACAGGTATTGATTTAGGAAGCTAGCTAGCAGACTCTGTTGTGCTCATATGCACTGGTTCAGGTTATGAGTTAAGACTGGTGGTAAAGTGCATTGTAGACTATCCCAGTGCACGTAGACAGCAACAAAGGAAGATGTAGGCGCATACAAGTGTCCTGTTAGATGGGTAATAATCTGAGCTGCTGCACAGGAATTGGTTTAGGAAGTCGGATGCTAAACTCCACTGTGGAGATTTGTACTGCTGTCCCTCACTGCATTGTGCCAGTACAGGCAGTGCAGAATGTAGGCAGACAAAGCCAACCTGTTGCTCTTTCTAGGAAAAAAGATAGATATGCCCAGAAAATACATTCCCACTGTTTTTGCACAGACTGCAGTAACTGTTGCATGTACTCTTTTCAGAATATAGTTAGTGCATTTACATAAATACATTTGCACTTGTTCAGTGTGCAGCATAACACCCAGCAGCTAGCTGTGTACTGACATGATGTCACGCACTAGTGCTGCTCATCTGTCACACTTTACTAACATCATCGCTTGTACTTGTGCATTATTCATTGCACATTTCCTTCTGCACAATGAGAGCACTGTGTTAAAACCACTCCTGCGTGTTATGCACGTTGCGCGTATGTTACATTATACAGTAGTCAGCCTTGATGATATTGCTGCATTCCAGTTCCAGTGCAGCGTTTAGCGTTCAAGAAAAAAATTCTCTTTTTTTCTATAGCTTTGATCCCTGTCTTTATGTAGTGCTCTCCTGACATTGGTCTTCCATATGGGTTCAAGTGGATTTTTTTGTCTGGACTGCAGACACTGATATTCACTACTTTTCATTTCTCTTAGTTCTTGCATAATCTACATCTTTCGTGCACCGACCCCCCCCCCCCATTTTGCTCCTTTTCTTAAGCATGTCTATTTAATGGAATTTTATTTCATTATTTTGTATTTATTATGGTGAAGCGGTTAGGATTTCCCAGGCTTTTTTTTCTATGCCTTCCTGACTGTTATAAACCCTTGCTAATACAGCACGTAAATCTGAAACTTAGGCTCCTAGCTTCTTTTATGGATAAAGACACACAGAAGTTTGTTCCACTATAAAGCTGGTCTTCCTGAATCCCAGGGAAGTGAGCTCTGCACCAGTCATCTAGCCGCTTATTGGACACCACAATGTAGAACAAGTGCCTCCTTTGTGTGCTAGGTCTTTAGTGCCCCACCCCACTTTTTCAGATTTCTACTCCACTGCTCTAATCTCTTGCCCATCCCCAGTCATTTATTCCTAAGTAGAGAATTTCAAACAGTTGTGTGCTTGCTTTTTTTTTTTGCTTGTACTTTATATATGTACTGTATTCTGTATGTGCAGCATACATAGTGGTCTCTGAGTATTGTGAGAAAATGTGAGCACAGTGGCATACTGAAAAAAAAATGTGAAATCATCTCAATAAGTGTTAAGACTGGCATGGCTAATCATGAATTATGACCCTGTCGGGGCATACCTCTCAACTGTCCAGATATTTGCAGAACATCCAGATTTTTGCCTCGTATTTAGGTCTGTTCCTCATAAAATTTATGATTTGGCGAACTATTGAGGACTGATGGCACTAAATAATTACGGGCATTTGACTTTCAGAAAATGAAAGCTAACTCAAAACTTAGTATTCTAAAAGTTTTCTATGTTTATAAGAGCAGTATTTAAAATCTGCCCTTAATTTTTGATCCTTTGTCACCACATTATTTTTAGCCTTCTCCACATATCTTGAGCTAATAGGTTGAGAGGTATGGATCCCGTGTATATTATTTATAGTCACTGTCACAATTACCATTATGTTTTGAGTTTAGGTCTACTCAATAAATCATCTGTTTTTCATTCTAATTCTCTTTATTTATGGTTATTAGTTACTTCCCTTTACAGTAATTTAACAACCTGTTGTTCATATTCTCTTCAGCTAAAGTTGAAAAGGAAACTGAAGCATGTAAGTTTGTCAGTAGCCCAAAGCTGCAGAGTCCGGATTCTAAATCACCCTCATCTACAGACAGTACTCCTCCAAAATCATTAAAGGTATGGTTTGTTTTCTTTTTTTTTATCTCCAGCAGGTACTGTTTGTTTTCTCCTCACTACTGACAGTTTAGACTGATTTATTTGCTTTTTAAAGGTTCCAAACTTCAGATGTTTTGCTCACTTACCAACTTATCACATAAAAAATCTCTTTGGCACAAATTGTGTTGTGGAATTTAATCTGTAGCCATCAGAAGGGACTGTTTCACCCACTACACCAAAACACAGATCCTTCCAGGATAGAGGCATAATAACTTTGTAAACCACATATCTTAAACTGTGTTCTTGTCATTTAGTATTGTTTTTTTTTCTATGCAGAAACCTTTTAAAATGAAACAAAGTAGGAAAGGAAAAAGGTGTTTACTTGCAGTTACATGTTGGTGCCAGGGTGCGTAAGGTTTGTGAAACAAAATTACTCTGTCAAAACTATTGCATCATTGTACATGATGATGAAGTTCATAATATTGCTGTACAAGTTCATTAGTCATAATAAGTACCTTTTGGACTGATTAGTCACACCTCCCCTTTTTTAGTAGAACTTATAAGTGTTCTATATTAAGTGATGGGTGCAAGTCCTGTTGCGCCCCATTATTTTATTTTATGCAGGTTCTTCCACGGTGGCACTTCACAACATTTGGTAGCTCACAGAAGCTAAATAATTGAGTGTATCTTACAATATTGTGTTTCATCCAACACAAGCTAACTTGGTCTACAAGTTATTCAAGTACTTGTAAAACCTAGTGCATTTAAATTCATTTTAAAAGGTATATTTTCATGGAACCAACCAAGTGGTATAATAAATGTTCATAAAAACTGGGGGATAGGTACATGTTGTGTTTGTAGCACCTTTATCAGAAATGGTAAACAAGTAGCTTAATTTAACAATATTCTGTCTGATGCTCTAATGCATGAAATACCTTTTTGTGTGGGTGAAAAGGTGTCAGCTTCTCCTCATACCCATGAAAACAACACAATGGTATCATTAAGGATGTTCATCGTGTTTCACTGTTGTAGTCATGACTGTAGGGTTCTCCCCGGCCGGCAGGCAGTCCTCTGTCGGCCAGAATCCCAAAGTCTGGGTCCGGCGTCGGCTGTTCAGCCATGCTCCCTGACGTCAGAGCGCCAGGAGTACAAAGCTGACAGCCGACACCATGTTCTCCAGTCTTTCTTGCCGTGTGGTGATAGCAGTTCGCAGTGCCGGTCGGCTGACTCCTGACGATCTTTTCTGAATAAACTTCAGTCCGAAGACTTTCTTCTCCTACTCAAAGCTAAGTACCCTGTTGGGGAAACTTTTTTCTTGCTCCAGTCCGATGTCAGAAAAAGTTAATAATTGTATTTCATGTGGGAAGCAAATACCTCATAAGGATTTTCATTCTTACTGTATTCCTTGCTTAGGCCCTGACCACGATGTAGCTAGTTGTCGGTTTTGTGCTAGATTCAATCAACGTGCAATTAAACGAAGGTACGATTTTGCATTTCATTACTTCGGTAGGCGTTTTAATTACAAAATGTCGTCGGATACGGTTCCGGCTACCAGAGTTCACAAACAACGCAAGGACAAAGACAGGCCTCCGAGGTCCAAATCTGATGATATCGTACAAGCAGAGCCAGCTTCAGGTTCAGCCGTTGTCAGTGAGGTGCTTTTGCAGCCCCTGTCGTCGGCCATTTCGGAACCGATGGCCGAAACGGACTCCCACGAGGAGCCAACTAGGCCTTTGAATATTTCTGTTGCAGGACCTTCGGACAATGCTCCTTCGGATGGGTCTGGAGCCGCTGTGCAGATACTGGCTTCCGAAGGGGTTTTCAGGCCTACTCAGCTTCTAATAAAGGCAAAGCCAAAGACAAAGGCAAAGACTCCTTCCAAATCAAAGACTGCAACACAGGCCTCTTCTGATCCAGCTCCCAAGTCACAGAAACAGTTACTTAAAATGGCGGAGGACTTACTTACTATGATTAGGGGTTTACATCCCCCTCCAGACAAAAGGCCAAGGCAGGAAGTTTATTATGACTCCTCTGATTAGGCTTCTGTTTCTTCAGTTTCTTCTTCTGACCAGGAATTTTCTTTCCCTCCTTATGAGGATTCTGATGCTGAGGAATCCATACCTTCAGCTTCTCCCCTTGAGGATTTCTCTTTTGGGGAAACTTTGCATGAAATGAGGGAACATTTCCACTGGGAAGGACAGGAGTACTCGGAATCTAATAAAAGACTAAGGGATTTTTTTCTTCTTC
This sequence comes from Protopterus annectens, assembly GCF_019279795.1. Lineage (NCBI taxonomy): Eukaryota > Metazoa > Chordata > Ceratodontiformes > Protopteridae > Protopterus > Protopterus annectens. Next base: position 823,393,289 of record NC_056743.1, read on the forward strand.
CCCAACATAGACCCCTGGCTATTCCTTCTATTTTGGATATTGTGGATGATGCTTTTTCGGAGGCTAACTTAACCCTTGACTCTTTTCCTCCAGATCCTGTTAAACCTGACAGATATTACAGGGTTCCTGATTTCCACCAGTTTTTATACAAGAACCCTACTGCTGACCCCAAAACCATTTTGTCAGGGTCCTAAGGGAGTTAAGGCCGCTTCTGCTAAAAACCCCATTCCCACTGAGAAGGATTCCAGATCTTTAGAAAGATGGGGCAAAAAAGTGTACACTTCTGCTACTTTATCTATTAGGGCTTTAAACTGTCAGTTTCATATGCTGAAATACCAGCAATTTCTCCTGTCTGTTTTAAAACAAAAGCTAACCTCCATTTCCACCTGTGCAGATGATAAGGAATTACATGACTTAATGCATGCTACTGAACAAGTTGGGAAGCATGGTTTACACTGTGGATTTGATGCCTTGGAGGCTTCTTGTAGGGCTGCTGCCTCTGGCACAGTAATTAGAAGGCATGCATGGTTAAAGGAACAAAATTTGTCAGATCAAGTAAAAGCTAAATTATTGGATGCCCCTGTTCAGCATAATGTTCTGTTTGGATCTAAAGCTGAAGAGGTGATAAAGAAGATGGAGGACAAGGCAAAATCCATGCAAACAGTTAAAGATTTCTTACAAGTACAGCCACCCAGATTTAGTAGGAATTGGCCTACAAAAAATTGGTCCTTTTCCAACTCAGACAGGCCTCAGAGGGGTAGATACAGATGCTCACGAGGAAGGCCTCAAACACAAGCCTCTTATAGACCAAGACAGTGGACTGCTTCCACCCCTAGGGGAGGGGAGGAGAGGACAGGTCGCAAGCTCATAGGAAACAGACTCAATGACTTCCTCTGTTGGGCTGCAGGAACTTCTTGCCTGGAAGCCCCTCTCAGAGGAAAACTTGCTCTTTTTCACCTAAATTGGACTCATATAACCTAAGACAAGTGGGTTCTAGATGTGGTTTCAAGAGGTTACAAATTCCATTTTCATACCCTACCAAGGCCAAGCGGATGGCCAGATCTTCCAAAACATTAATGGACAGAGGCCTTAAACCAGGTGGAAGCTCTTTTGGCTATGAAAGCCATAGAACTAGTTCCCCTTTCAGAGATGGGACAAGGCTTTTACTCAAGACTCTTTCTAGTCCCCAGGAAGCAAAATTCATGGAGACCCATTCTGGATCTGTCAGTCTTGAACACTTTTCTGGAGATACCAAAATTCAAGATGATAACTCTACAGCAGCTACTTCCAATACTGACCAAAAATGCATGGATGGTAACTTTGGATTTAAAGGAGGCATATTTGCACATTCCCTTCAGGCAGGAATGCAGAAAATACCTCAGGTTCAAGGCCGGATTGAGGCACTTTCAATTCTGTGCGCTGGCCTTTGGATTGTCTACTGCGCCCAGGGTCTTCAACAAATGCCTGGCTCCAGTAGTAGCTTATTGCAGACTCAAGGGAATTCAAATTTACCCTTATCTGGACGACTGTCTTATTCAGGCAGACAACAAAGAGGTCTTACTCCAGCATCTACAGTTTGTTCAGAATCTTCTCAAGTTCCTGGGATTCACTGTAAACATAAAAAAGTCAAATTTGACACCCTCACAACAGATAATTTTTCTGGGCGCTTCTCTAAACACAACAACCCAGATGGCATTTCTGACACACGAAAAACAGTTACAGCTGGCTTCAACTTTCAAAACCTTGGCAACTTTAACTCAGCTATCTGCAAGGAGATTCCTGCAGGCTTTGGGTTACATGGCCTCCTGCATCCTTCTCATACCATATGCAAGACTACATATGAGGAAAATACAGTGGTACCTCAAAAGTGTGTGGTCGCAGCATCGCCTCAGTTTAGACATACTGATCTCCGTCCTGCCTTGTCTTCAAAAGGAATTCCTTTGGTGGTCCAAGGCATGCACTCTAAACAAAGGAAAACCCTTCTGTCTGCCTCCGGCCACTCAGATACTAACCACGGATGCCTCAGGTTATGCATGGGGAGCCCATTTTCAGGGCAACTGTCTGCAGGGCCTTTGAACAAAGGATCAAAAGCACCTGCATATCAATTTAAAGGAAATGTTAGCCGTTCAGAAAGCTCTATTGGCCTTCAGGAATCTTCTACAACCAGGACAACTACTGATACGGACAGACAACACCACAGTTATGTGGTACATAAACAAGCTAGGGGGATCTCATTCCTACCCCCTTTGCAGACTAGCCATGGATCTATGGAACACAGCTCTAGCTTGCAATCTGGACCTTCAAGCTCAGTTTCTAACAGGGAAACAAAACTTTCTGGTAGACAGTCTGAGCAGAAACCTTTCGGACCCACACGAGTGGATGCTGGACACCGAAATATTCAGGATGATAACAGCAGTCTGGGGATGTCCTCATGTAGACCTCTTTGCATCCCACCTCAATCATCAACTACAGATTTTTTGCACCAGGACTTTCCACAAACAAGCTTGGAGAGTGGATGCACTATCATTCAGTTGGAGAAACCTCTCAGGATATGCCTTTCCGCCTCTTCCTCTTCTTCCATGGGTATTCTTAAAGATCAAACTGGACAAACCCAAGATGATAATTTTGCTGGCCCCAAATTGGCCTCGACAGTTTTGGTACCCAACTCTGAAAAATCTATGTCTGGAGCCCCCTTGGGTTTTACCACACATTCCGAACCTTCTGTCCCAGCACCAGGGTCAGGTTCTACATTCCCATGTCAGAACTCTCAGCCTGGCGGCCTGGTTAATCCAGGGTCTTTGATTCATTCTCTCCTACCCAAGCAGGTTCTGGATGTCATTTTAGAAGCCAGACGTCCTAGCACTAGAAAATCTTATGCAGGAAAATGGAAAAGATTTTGTTCCTGGATGCAGGCTCAGGATTCTGATCCTCTTCTTCCTAACATTCCTTTGATTTTATTTTACCTGACAGATCTCTTACATAAGGGTCTCTCCTTCTCTTCCATTAAGATACATGCCTCTGCTATTTCCGCTCATTATAATTCAGACCCTCCAATCTTTTCCCACCAGCTCATGAGACAGTTTCTTAGAGGAGCTAAGAACTTAAGACCTCCTAGATCTCCTCCCATTCCTGCTTGGGATCTCAACTATGTTTTGGAAAAGCTCACCTTACCTCCTTTTGAGCCTGCTGCCTCTTCTGACATTAAGTTTTTATCTTTGAAAACAGCCAACCTGTTAGCTCTGACCTCTGCCAGGAGAGTTTCAGAGTTGCAAGCTCTTATGGCTGTGGAACCTTATATTATTTTTCATCAAGACAGGGTGTCTTTAAAGACTAATCCTACTTTCATGCCCAAGGTGGTTTCTAAAGTGGCTTTAAATCAAACTATTCACTTGCCAACTTTTTCCCCACTCCTCAAAATAAAGGGGAAAGGATCTTACATTCCTTGGATGTACACAGACAGCTACGTTTTTACCTGGACAGAACCAAGGACATCAGAAAATCAGAGTAATTGTTTGTTTCTTATGCTTCAAGTTCCCAAGGTAAAGCCATTTCAGAACAGACCATTTCTAAATGGATTGCTCATGGAGTCAGATTTTGTTATTCACACCATGGAAAGCAAATCCCAGGGAGTATACGGACTCATTCCACCAGAGCTGCTGCCACTTCAGCTGCCTTCCTCAGGGGAGTTCCTACCAAAGACATTTTGGAAGCTGCAACTTGGAGTTCAGTGCATACTTTTTCAAAGCACTACAATCTACCTTTCTACTCTAAGTCCAGGGCAGGCTTTGCTTCTGCAGTCTTGCAGGGCCTTTTAGCCGCCCCGTCTTCTTTATGACCACCTCCCTTTCATTCTGCTTTGGGATTCTACCCTACAGTCATGACTGCAACAGTGAAACACGATGAACATAGTACAGTTGTGTACACTTACATAAATGTAGATGTTCGAGTGTCTTCACTGTTGCAGTCTGGGTTTCCCGCCCTCCTGTCCCCTCTTATTTTTACTTTTGTGTGGTTCCTTTTTTCACCATTCTTCTGAGGTGTATTTGCAAAGGATATGGGACCTTACTCATTTTGGGACTCCTGACATCTGGGGCAAGAAAAACTGGAGAATATGGCGTCGGCTGTCAGCTTTGTACTCCTGGCGCTCTGACATCAGGGAGCATGGCTGAACAGCCGACACTGGACCCAGACTTTGGGATTCTGGCCGACCGAAGACTGCCTGCCGGCAGGGGAGAACCCTACAGTCATGACTGCAACAGTGAAGACACTCGAACATCTACATTTATGGTAAGTGTACACAACTGTACTTTCTAAGGAGGACATACTGGGCAGTGACCAGCATGGCACTAGGACAGGGCATGCTAATTGTACAAAAGATAGAAAAGAAAAGCTGTCTTGATGTGTAAGGTACACATATTCTGTTTGTATTGATGAACATCAGTGCAAGATTCTTACAGCATTTTGTAATGGAGGTTATCAAAACAATGTGATCATATGTGTATCACCAGCATAAAGGAAGAAATAGTGAATCTAATGGGGGAGCTGGCCTTTTTTTCCCCCTCACCAGCTTGAACATCTATCCCAGTTTCTCCCTTATTGAGACATTTATTCTCTATATTTAGGTATCCACAGTTCTTGCTAGAATACTGTTAGAGAATAGCTGAGCATCAGGTGCCTGTGCTCCATAGTGTAATTGGTGAGGATTTGTTTTTGACAGTATTCATCGGCAGTTCCCACAATGCATTGCAAATGCTGACCCAGTTGCCTCCTCCATGCCTTCATCTCTTTCTTATAACATTCTGTATTCATGCTAGTTCAACCAACACTTACTTTGTACCAGAGTGCACTTCATGGTAGGTAGCCACTCATGGGTTCTCTCCATCCCCCGCAGTAGGAGAGCTGATCTTCAGATGCTCCATATTACATTTCCTGACTGGTTCCTTGATTGCAAGGATCACTGCTCAGACCCTGGTCACTGTTATTATGGTCAGAACCTTTACCTCTGTCAGTGGTACTGTGATTTTCATTGCTTAACTGAGATGAAATATTGACATGCAATGTTGAAATGAATTTATTAATCACATTAATTGTGATTTCATGTGTGAAAGTAAGTCAAGAGCCATCCCCCAACTCACACACACATATATGCATACATGCACACTTACGAGCCCCTTTTTGAAACTGATGTGCTAGAAATTACGTATGACTTTTGGGGTCTTGACTAACAAAGTGGCCACTTTGAAAAGTAAGGAAGGGCAAAACTGTGCTGGTGGATATGTGAAAAAGTCTTAGTTTTAGGATGGCACAATTTGTATCCAAGTCAAAAAATAGGAAGGCATGTTTGAGGAATTAAGTCATACAAAAAGTGATAATAGTTTACCTTTTCATTATAAAAGAATCCTTTCCAAAGTACATTGAAAGATGTAAAGATTGTCCTTGCCTCTATTTCAGCTGCCATACTGGATGCAGCCACAGCTTCAGATCTATTTTCTGTAGTGTTCGTAACCTTCTTTTTTCTTTTCCAGTGCCTGGTTCTTGTTCCTGGTTTCCTACTTCTTTTTCTACGTTCTACTTTCATCCAGATGTGAGCAAAAGTTCTTTGTGTATTTTGACATTTTACTTGTGAGTGTGCTTGGTTGCATGCACATTTTTATCAAACACACCACAACATCAGCATCCATTTCAGTGTAGAGCCCTCTCTGCATGCTTGTACCTACATACCATCCACGTTGCAAAGTAAAACTGGCTACACCTTTTTTCGCATGTTTGCATTGTTCTTTGTTTTCTCATCTTTTAGTCTTCAGTTAAGGTTCACTGGCCTCTGAAGCCATTTTTGTTTGTGCAAGTACATTTAAAGGGACATGATCACTATTTGTCACAGGTAGTTTTAAGCACTTTAAGTATGAAAGCTGGAAGTGTTTAAAGAATATATACAATGTTGAATCTTTTTTATAAAAATGTTCACTGTATATTCTTGCATCTTTCTTTATTGTACCAGCTGTCACGAGAATCAGTCATTGTGGAATTTTATTTTGAAATTAATTGATGTGGCTGTTGTGTTATTTTCTGCTTAGCATGAGTGCAATGCATGATATAGGGTACTATTACCAAGTCACTACTGAAATAATGCACTACTTTTTTTCCCAATGTTTTTATTAAAGATAAAATAAGAAAGTAAACATTGTCTAATACATTAATCATACTGAACAGACAACTTTTAACAACAATGAAACTAAATCATCTGTTTACATTATTTAGAGGCCTAAAAACACTTTTTTTTTCTTTGTCAAATGTACCATATGTAGTTGGACTATGTTGGTGATTTTTTTTTAGTGTGGGGGAAATGTGAGACTACATAGTGAACTTAAACATAATTTGATTATTATTTGAATATGTTTTGCTCTGCAGACCTAGACTCCACCATTTCCAGTTTCTACTAAAGCTTGATCCTCTTACGAACCTTCACCTGTTCTGCTTCTGTTTCCATGTGAGCCATTTGTGCAGACTTCTTAGTCTTCCATTTCCTGATAAGGACTTCCACATGTGGGATTGTAATGCTGCCTGAGATTCATAGGTAGGTACTAGGCTATCGGCCCTAGGGCCCATACAAGCCTAGCCAAAAAATGTACCCTGGCTTTCGCTACCCAAGAAAATTATTTTCCTGTGCCCCTGTTGAGCAGAGCCACAGAAGTGATCCCCGGGGTGAATTTCCCATTCAATCGTCAAGATTTTTCTTGAAGAGTGCTAATGAGGAGCTCTGTTTGACAAAGAATAGGTAGTCTGTTCCAGAGTATGGGAAGTCTCTGGGACAGGAATCTATTCCTCCAGCATGTTCTGTTTATTGTGGTGACAAGGTTTAGGTCCCTAGAGCATGTAGCTCGGAGGGATTGGGATTTCTTTAAGTGGAGCATGTCCAACAGCTCTGGGTTTGACATAGCTTTGTATGTTAGGCAGAGATCGCCCCTGAGTAGGCAATATGTGATGGAGTAAAGCTGTAGTTTTTTGAGACGGTCTGCATAGGGCATCTGTTTGAGGCCAGTAATCCTCTTTGTGAGGTATTTCTGTGGTCTTTCCAGTTGTTGTAGATGTCTTGTGAGGTTCATGCCAAAGGGGGCGTTGTACTCTATAATGGGTCTAATGAGTAGAGGGGAACAATGACCTCTTTTTTTCTGGATGAGAATCCTTTTGTGATGAGATGAGCCATGTAGAAGGATAATCCTGACCACTGTGGCGATGTGATTATCAAAGGAGAGACTACTGTCCACCTGTGTCCCAAGGTCTCATCACATTTTCTGCATTAAGTAGACTACCAGCTATGTGGTAGTGCATGGGTACAGAGTTTTTACCAAAGGGGATGACAATACACTTTTTGGCATTGAGCTTCAGGCCATGGCTTTGACACCAGGTATCTGTCTCAGTGAGGCCCTTTTGTAGTTTGTCCACATTGTTAGGAGTTTCGATTATGGCTCCTAGTTTGCAGTCATCTGCAAACTTTGTTAGCCAAAGACTTTCTGTGTTGGCCTGCACTTCAGAGAAGTAGAAACCAAACAGGAGAGGACCCAGGACTGAACCCTGTGGTACTCCACTTGTCACTGGTCTGATGTCGGATTTGGAATCTGCTGCTTTCACAGTGAGGGTTCTGTCCGTGAGCCAGTTGGCAACCCATCTTGTGACATAGGGATTTGTACCTAGTTTAGTGAGCTTATTTATAATTCCAGAGTGGGGGATGGTGTTGAAAGCCTTGGCGAGATCTAGATAAGCTGTGTGAACCATTTTACCCTCATCTATGGCTTTGGTGACTACTACAAATAAGTCAATCAGGTTTAGGAGACCTGATCTGCCTTTTACAAATCCAAACTGGGTAGGGTCCAGAGTTTGGAGATTACCAATGTCTTTGTTTGAGTTTCACGATGATACATTCCATGGCCTTGCAGACCAGGCTCGTCAGGCTAATGGGGCGGTAGTTCTCGGGGTCCGTCGTGGCTCCCCCTTTGTGGAGTGGGATAACTGTCGCGGTGCGCCATTCAGTGGGTACAAAGCCTGAGGTGAGGCTATGATTGAACATGGTACTTAGGTAGGGTGCCAGTTCATTCTGTAGTTCATGTAGAACACAGCCTGGGATATTGTCAGGTCCCATGGATGCTGTGTTCATGGCTTTGGAGAGTGTGTTTTGTGCAGAATACTGGGTGGAATGACACCAGGTATGGATTGACCACTTTCTCTGCTGTTGAGAGATGGGAGCTTTCAGTGATTTGTCTGTTTATTCAACCACTGGGGCATGTTAACCTGCATAGGTATGTAAACAGATATGGCATATGGCCCTAGCAAGCATATCCTAATGTCACTTTTTGTTACATTGAAGATGGAAGGTTCCTTAGGGCACTTCAATCCCTTCCCACACCCACTATCTTAATCTGCATCTGAACACATTGCCAACACTGCCAGAAACCCCACCTTTTAATACCACAATTTATCAAAAGTTAAAAACTAAAACTTCATGCACACCAGGAGTTTTCCACTCAGTAAAGTTTATTACAGTTTAACGATTTCATCTGTATCAGATAAGAGATTTAATCAGAACTGAATCGTCCATGTGTACCATACATTTAAGTATCCTATATTAATATCCTGTAACATCCAAAAAACCTATGAACTTTCAATATCTTAAATCACAAATCTGTGAATTAATAAATCGGTGAACCAAAAGTTTACAAAAGTGTAACACTTCTTTCTGTATTTATAATAAAAAATAAATTAATGTGGTAAAAATTATTGTAGCAAAAATTAGTATTGTAAAATACATTTCATAAATTTGCAGCCCACATCTTTAACATAAGAGTTTTTGGAAATATTTTAATTTAATCCTGGTTACTGCATAGCATTCGGTCTTCATTTTCAGAACAATTCTTTATACTCCAATAGTGATCCCCAATTGCCTCCTCTTAAAATTGCCTGTAACCTTTCCATGTCAAATAAATAAAAACTTTTTTAATTTCCTAAAGTATTGTCTTGCTTGGCTAGTGTACTTTTTGGGGCATTATTCCTAATGTTGTATTCATGTGCATATATTTTAATATGAAACTTCCCTGTCTGTTCTCCCAACATACTATGCTTTGCAGGATTGACATTGAAATCCAATCTTTATGCCAACTTGCCAACTACAAATGTGATTTTCCATGTTAACACCTTATATTGTGTCTCCATTCCTGTATGTCCAGGCATTTACATTTTAGTAGTAAAACTGGGTAGTGGCCTTGAAAATGGCAGCATTCTGGCTCCATGTATTTTTTTCAGCATTGGATTTGGAATCTTTCCCGATCACATGTGCTGCCACTCCTTAATCCTAGAGGAAGAAGCTGCCTGTTAGTTCTTTGTGTCAAAGGACGTACAGGAGCTCATACATTGGCTTCTGTGATCCTTGGTTGAGTATAAGTTTATTTTATGCCTTTATTGGCATGTTTCTGTTTGTAATACACAACTCTTAAGCATAGTCGAGCAGTTGGCACAGAGGATAAAGGTTAGGAGTTGTTAATGAACTGCTTCCTGTAGTACAGGGTTTAATTCCCTCACTTTTCATTTGCATTCTGTTTGATTTTGAGTAATCTGCTTAACCAGACAGTGCTCTGGCAACTGTAAAATTGGGCTGGGCTCCTATTGTAATCTTACAGACTCCATTCCTAGTAACTGCCATTGAAGAACCACCAAACCTTTAACCTGGCTGAGATTGTTTAAAAAGTACCAAACTCTCACACAAATGATGTAACACTTACACCTAATGATGTTACATCTTCACTTAGCTTCCAAACAAGTTACCAAGGAGGCAGGTAGAATCTCATAAGACCATCACAGCATACCACCCTTCAGAAAAGTGTCCTGGTCATTGTTGATTTTATTGTGTAATGCACCATTTCCATGTTTTCACACTTGACAGGCTAGGCAGGAGTAAGGTGATTGTGAGCCACCTCTCCAGGGCCTCAATCCAGGATGTTACAAGGACCTTGAGGACTCTTTCATTTGATGGGTATGATTATGAGCTATTGATGGTCTATGGAGGAGTGAATGCCTTTATGTGCTTAACCCTAATGGCAGTGCAGAGAGAGAGACAAATGTATAACAGGAGTTGTTATGCACATGTTATAGGCATGGAAGACACAGGTCATTAGCTGCATCTCACTTTCACCAAGAATGATGCTTAAGTATTCAGGACAAGGGTAACTGATGTCATTCATACGGAATCCAGAATGTCTCTCTCTGGTATGAAATAGTAGAGAGGCTATCCTGTTTCAACAGTGACAGTTACACCGCTCTCACCAAGGTATTTGGATACTGATGAAAATATTTACTGTTCCCTTAGCATATTTTTTAGGCAGGTTCCACTTACAGAACATTCAGATCTGGACAGCATGAAGGTGGCACAACTTGATGGTCAGAATTTAATCAGACAGATTTGATTGAAGTGTTTGCATAGGTATTTTTATACCTCAAACAGACTTCAAAGAATTGTTTCTCAGGTAGATAGAAATGGTGGAGGTATGATGGGGGAAGAAAGAGAACTGTGAGCATACATTCTGGGAGTGTAATGAGTTGGCACATTTTAAAAATTCCCTACAGAATACTCTGTCAGAAATATTGGGTGAGTAAATGACTGTAAATAAGGATATGATTCTTTTGAGCTGAGAAACAGGATCTGAACCACTCTGACATCGTAAAAGCCTTGTTAAGGTTAATTCTTTTTTTTTTGGGGGGGGGGCAAGAAAATGGAAATCAAACTCTAAACCATCTGTATTGAATATTATAAAAGAGGTAAAAGAACTGAAAGAGGGATATTTGAAAAGGGAGTAGCAAAGACCAATACATGCAGCAGGAGTGCTACAGAATCCTGAAAGCCCAAAATACTGAACATCAAAATCCTGAAAGTTCAAAATACTGAAAACTCAAAATACTGAAAACACACAGGATACCAACACTTACTATATTCCAGCACAATTACATACAGAAACGTATTATACTTCAACTATATGCAGGGGGACAAGCCCCCCTGCACCCCCCATGTGGGCTGTACATTTGCTACTTAAATGTATCAACTCCAAGATTTCACTTCACTACACTAAGTGCAATCTTGGAGTTGATATATTTAAGTAGCAGGGGGTGTGGGGGGTACAGGGGGGCTTGTTCCCCCCCTCCTTTATACTTGGTGAACTGTAATATAGTTTGTGTTTTATTTGTTTCTGTATGTACTTGTGCTGGAATTTAGTAAGTGTTGGTAATCCTGTATGTTTTCAGTATTTTGCGTTTTCAGGATTTTGAGCTTTTAGGATTTTGTAACGCTCCCCATGCAGAATAATGTTCAAGAGGAGGAGTGAGGTTTAAGGGAATGCAGGAATTCAGCATTTATGTAATATAGAACTTGATGGTTACAGGGAAAGAAAAGTTATATGATGCATAAGGTGTGTAAATGGGAAAATGTTAATACGGTTTTTCTGTTAATGTATTTTTGTCTATGTCTTAAGTGATAATTTAATAAAGGTGTTTAAAAATAATTTAAACAGAAAGATATCAGAACTTGACACTTGGAGATAAATATTTGTGCATTTAAAAAAAAAAAAAAAAAAAGAACACTTGCTTCCGGTGCATTGAAAGCATTCCCATTCTACCAGAGTTCAGCAACTGTCATTATTTCAGAACTAAGGATAACTGTTGGGGGATTTCTGGTTGTGTCAGAAATCCAATCACTTCATGTCATTTATCCATAAACCTAACTTAAATCCAAGTCATACTCTGCAGTACAAACTGCAATACCCTTTCCTCTTTCAGGCATATCTCCGTCAATGTCCCCAGGGGACCTTGATAACTGCCTCTCTGATCTTGAAGAGATCACTGTTGAACCTAATACTATCCCATTGGGAGACTTTAATTATCAAACATCACTTGCTATATTTAAACCACAAAATAATAATAATAATAATAATAATAATAATAATAGTGCTCCGCAATTCTTGGAACATCATTGTTGGAAATACAAATTAACTCTCCACTCAGGGTCTCATACTCTTGATCTGGTCCTTACCACAGCAACCCTTTCATGTTCCCCCTCCCTTTGTCACTGTATCCATAGGAAAATCTAACCACAAGTCAGTCATCTTTTTTCCCTTCGATCTTTGGTTAACCCTCCCCATCCGCCAGTCATGTCAGTCGTTATGGACTTAAGTAAGGCTAACCCTCTATAGCTCCTAGATGACTTGAGCACATTTCCAAAGAATCCCCCACCCCTGGATCCAGCAGAGAAGGTGGCTTTTTACACATCTGGCTTCTAACAACCCCTCAGTGTTTGCATAGACAAGTTAGCGCCTATCCGTTCTAAGTACAGCAGCAAATTTAAGGGTGAATCTGTATGATGGAATTTTTGTATCGTATACTGTGTAGCAAAAGAAGAAAAATTGTGAGTAACTACAACAAAAAACTCAATCCCGCCCCCCGCCCCCACTTCACAAGTGTACTGAAACAGATGCAGCAAAGGTCTTAAGAGCTCCATTAGGAAATAATAACCAAGAGTATGAACTTAATGGCCATAGACCTCAAAGGAAACTCTAAATCCTTTTTCTGCTATGTTAGGAAACTGAGAATTAATGCCCAGCAATGCACTAAATTAGTTTACCATAGCATCATTCAGTCCAACCCAAAGGACATGGCAAATACTTTGGCAGGCAAATTTAGTTTGAATTTTACCTCGCCCTTCCATATGGTCCCTTCCACTAGTCCCTCTATATTTCCTCCTCCCAAAAATCACAGAGCGAATTCTAGAATCGATATCCAAAGCTAAAGAGGTTGCCACCATGGGCCAGACAACATTCTGGAGTCCATTCTTATTAGGGATTCACCCTTTCTCAATCTTTTTAGCCTTAGTTTAGCTACTGGCTTTGTTCCAGAAGCTTGGAGAACTGCTACAGTGATGCTCTTAAATAAAGGCTGCTCTGTAAATGCTCGTAAAAGTAGGTTCATCAGTCTTACCAGCCCTATTTGTAAAACCATGGAAACTTTTGAATCCAAAGTTCTAAGTGCAGACATAGACAGAATTGCTGACCCTGACCCAAACCAGTTTAGGGCAGGTCCGGTCTTATTGACCTCATAAGTTTCTTTGAAGAGGTCACTAAGCAGTCATCAGTGGTCTGTCTGTGCATGCTGCCTATCCCAGTCTGGCCAAGGCTTTTGATATCCTGTGTGCTGGTGTAATAGGCACATTAAACTCAGTATAAATCCCCATGAATCTCATTGGATTGTAGATCAGCATTCTGACAGGGCACAAGTTGTGAAATTTGCAGGTACCTTCTTGGAACATAGAGCTTTAACTGTCCTCGGCCGGAACTACTTCACTTTTGCATCTGTTTTCCTGATATCAAGTCTAATACCCCAGGATTGGGGCTATCTAAGTTTGCTGATGATGTAAACTTGATAGTTTTATTTAGTCCTCACTAATTCCAAATCGATCCAGCATAGGCTGGACTACGAACACAACAGCAGGTCAGAAAATGATCTTAAACTGAATGCTAAAAACTGTACTTTTTGGCAAGCAAGCCATTCCCACTTGCTGTCATATAAAAAATACGCCAGTTATGAATGGCACGGCTAATAAGAGACCTCAGTACATTTCACTACCATATCTCTGCAGTAGTTAGAAACTCCTTATGTCTAGCCTGGGTGATAAAGGGATTTTCCTACAGATCTAAAGCTGTCATAAATCCACTGCACTCTCCCTCTTATAAAATTTATTGAATATAGTGGTCCTTTTGGCAAGTACCAAGCAAAGCATATTACCCAACTAGAAAGGCCCCAGATATTTCTAAGATATTCATGGGTCTTAAAATCCTCAGGCAACTCTGACAGATTAGCTCAACTATCCTTGCATTCTGTGGCTGTTTCACGGTGACTTATGTCTAGCCTTCCATGCCATAAAGACACTAGCAGTTTGGCCTCATATGCCTTCGCAGGACCACCTATATATCTCAACCACCAATGCAAAAGGACTTAATCTGCTCTAACAAATTTAAGAAAATGTAGTAGAGAGTAAGAGAGAGATTTATAACTCAGTACATTCCCCCATCTATGGAACAAACTTCCTTGATATGTTAAACATAGCAGCACTGTGGCCAACTTTGAAGACATCTTAGATGCAAGGCTGGGTAGCCACAAATTCACCCCAGGGAATTTGCTTGTATGGCTGTTCTAGATAACCAGGTGAGCACCATTAATTTGTTTTCGTAAAGCTTTAAAATAGCTAGGCATCTCATGGGTCCCATTGACTGCTTGCTTGTAACTTCTGTTCTCCTGTTTCTGTCATTATAGCAGATTGCAGGGGAAATTAATTGATCAGTCATGATAAACTGATGTTTTTGCGAACAGTCATTTATTGATTGTTTACTGAGACGTAGTTGCTTGATACTTTGTGTTCATTTTGGGTGTTGTAGGACTGGTTGTTGTGTTCTTGTATGGCCAGAACCTGTCTGGATTCATGGCAGTGTATCAAATAACACAAGTCAAAAACTGACAAATCACTGTAACATAATGAACAGTACAGTTGTGTAACTGATATGTCAACTTAATAAAACTAACACCTGTAAGGGCATACTTACAGAGAAATATCCAACAAAATAAGCCTTTGGTTACAGTGGATGCCTCTTTCTTTCTGTATTTCCATCTGTCAAGAGACTGGTGATCCTGTTTTGACTTACTGAATGCATTCCACAATTTTATTTTGACTGTTGTAGGAAGTTCAAAGTGCAAAATGCAGCCTGCACCTCATCATCCTTTTTTTTCTAATGCTAAAAAAGAAAATCCGTTCCAACAAGCTCTGTTATTTACAGACACAGTTTTATTTATAGACAGAACTGCCACAATTTTTATAAGAAATTGTAGAAGAAAAACACTGTAAATTTTTTAATCTTCTTGTGCTTAAGCTGTAAATAAAAACCTGCTGTTTCAGTATTTTATAATTAAGATTTGGGTAAATACTACAATAACCTTGTGTGCATGTATGTGTATGTATATATATGTGTGTGTGTATATATATATATATATATATATATATATATATATATATAGGTTCACTACATATGCTCGAAAACCCGTAATCCAGATGACTGAAATACCGAGCTGACAATACCTACAGACCATAATCATGAAAACACATAATACTGAAGCTCAGACTATCGTCAGACCATAATATCGAAAAAATGTCTTCAACGGCTGTAACGTGTGGTGACATTTCCGAAACAAACACCACAATACCAGTGCTGTGCTTATACACAGAATCGTGTAGCAAGAAACAAATCATAGTATCCGACAGCGTTATACTTCATTGCAACCCCACACATCAATATGTTGCACTACGTTTCCCAAGACATCAATAACAGAGACCCAACAAAGCACCTCAGACGTGGAAAACATTCCTACAACAATGAACACAGAAATCCACGCATAATGGTACAACAGTGCACTTGACATCACATTTTCATCAGCCGAGCAATACATCTCACAAACTCCACAGAAGTATACTCATCCCGGTTATCCAGCACATTTTGGAATTTGTGTAGTCTATGAAGTACCCTCCTCCATTTTGGTGATGGCAGACATCCTGCAGCAAGATGCTCACGTAACCTGTCTACATGGGTCTGTTCCCTGGTTAAGCATGTCATCAAGACTGATCGATTAGTAGCTCTATTACCTAGGAGACATTTAAGATGGCGATGCCACGCCTCAACAGAGTTTTGTGTTCGTGGCAAGAATAATCTGTTCAACTCTGCAATATTCCAAAAAGTTATAGGGAATAATGGTGTGAACCGTGTAATTGTCATTGATCGTGTTGTGAACTTAAGCACATGGCCCAACACATACAGTCGGAGAAGTATTTGATAATGTCTCTACCCTCCTCAGGGAAGGAATCCTTTAGTGTGGTAAATGTAGTAATGACCTCTGATTCATGCAAGAAAGCCAGCCCTACAAGTGTCTTAACAGCTAGTTGAAACGTATGACATTTATTATACAATGCACCCAATCCCAACTGTTGAACCTTGCGCCAGATATTCTGGCCAAAATGGAATAGACAACTCTTAGCTGTAACATCACTGAAGTTAAGCCTGACACTTTTAATAGTGACAACTTCGTAATCTAAGATATACTGCAGAGAAAGCGTAAAGTTGTGGGAGGCAAATAGGTAAAGAACACAGTGCCATAACATGCCATAACATATTATATGCACATAGGGACTTCTTTGGCATTAGACAGTATATTAAAGGGACACATTTACTATAGCCACACCCCTTTACAATGTCGTGTATGCTGTACAATTGACTGCATACAGCGCCCTTGCAGAAATATGTGACATCCATCAATCAGATGGTTGCCACACTCTGTTCATGCTACTTGTTCAGCGTACTGAGCACAACTGCATGTGTTCCAGGTGCTGGATCTGCAGTCAGTTTTACAAGAAATTCTCCCGATTGCAACAGGAACTTACTGATATGTAAAGTTTCCAGAGTTAGATTTGGTATATGGGTTGCAGATGTGGTCTTACACCGTACTCGCCTAATCTGCTGTAGCATACCCTTTCTATGTGGCAGGCTGGGTACACAACTTAAGGACGTAGATGCCATAGCATCATCCACTAACAAGCAAGGTATGTCCCTGGACATAGCAGCCTTTTCCCATAGTGTACCACACACGTTGTACCTCTCAATTTCTATTGGATCCCCGCATGGTTGTGCAGCATCGACTTTAGCAGCCTCTCACCGTCAGACAGGGATTCTGTCACTGTTCTGCCTCTACAGCTATTGCTCTGCTTCCCGTTGCAGCACCAATACCATCTGATGTCTGATTTCCTCTCTAGATGGTATATGTAACCATTGATAATGAGGATTTCCTTGCACTTTTGTGATTTTAATCTTGGGTAAAGCTCGCCCATGATACCGGGTGCATTATAATGTTTGTCAGCCATGTCTGCGATGTCAGCCGTTGTATGAAATTACACAAATAACACCCGTCTTATATAATGAATATTCATACACTTCTACATGTGTATGGAGCAGGGGATTAGTTAGTCGATATTCTGGGCTTTGGTATTGTGTGTTTTCATGATTATGGTCTGTAGGTATTGCGGGCTTGGTATTCCGGTCATCAGGATTATGGGTTTTCAAGCATATGTGGTGAACCCATTTATGTGTGTGTGTGTGTGTGTGTGTGTGTGTGTGTGTGTGTGTGTGTGTGTGTGTGTGTGTGTGTGAGTGTGTGTGGGTTCTCTTCAGAAGCTCGAAATACTGAAATCTCGAATTTCATGATCTCAAGCCCAAGAAGTCAAATCCACAGACTAGCGAAAGTTTAGAAGCATGAAATTCAAAGCCTTGAATACCAGAGGATGTCCTTCAAGAATGCAACTGCAGTCCTTACATATGGGTTGTCCTGCCTCAGGCAGCACTCGGTCAGCCGGATTCCAAAGTCTGGGTCCGGCGTCGGCTGTTGTCGCCTCCACCCCGACGTCAGACCGGCTGGGGTATAAAAGCATCAGCCGACGCCATCTTCCTCAGTCTTTCTTGCCGCGCGGTGCCCGAAGCAGAAGTAGTTCACAAGTGCCAGTCGGTCAGCTCCTGTGTTTTCGTATCCGAAGTCATCAAAAAGCTAAGTACCCCATTGGGGAACCTTTTCTTGCCTCAGCCGATGTCAGAAAAATCTGAAAAAGTTAATAATTGTTTGTCTTGTGGTAAACAAATACCTCATAAGGACTTCCATTCTTACTGCCTCCCCTGCCTTGGCCCAGACCACGACGTCTCGGCCTGTGCTTGCTTCAATAAGCGCACACTCAGGCGCCGGGCAGAGTTAGCTGAAGACTTTTTTGGCAATAAATTCGCTTATACCATGTCGTCGGAACTACCGACACCTCACATTTCCAAAATGCGGAAAGACCGGGACCGACATTCTCGGCCCGTGACTTCCACCGACACCATGCCAAAAACTACCGCGAGTGCATCGGTCTCTTCTGAGACGGTTGTCCCACCGCTCTGGACTGACGACACCGCTTTACCGATCACGCCGGCCCCGGAGACTGCTCCGGTGCCGGTTGTTGTTTTTCCTCCAGAAACTGAAACCCAAGATTTGCCTGAGACCATTCCGGTGGACAAGGTTACTCCAGCACGTGGGGCAGCTAGGCCCCCTATGTCTATGTCTATCAAGGCCTACACATGTGCTAAGGCTGCCAGCCAGGCTAAGTCTCACCCTCCTAAAGCTTTGCCTCAGCCCACTACTGATAAGCAAATCATGTCTTTAGCTGCAGATTTAATTTCTTTAATCAGAGGCTCCCAGGCCCATGTTGACAGAGGTTCTCAGCCACCTTCAGACAAAAGGCCTAGGGTTGAGCATACAGACACCCTTTCTTCAGATGAAGCCTCTGGTGACTCCGATCACTCAGATACCCAGGAAGAGTCCTTCCAGGCCTACGAGGATTCGGATGCGGAGGAATCTATCCCTTCTGCCTCTCCTCCTGAGGATATTTCTTTTGGGGAAATTCTTCACTCCATGAGAGAGCATTTTAAGTGGCAAGGTCAGAAATTCTCCGACTCCAGGAAATGGCTTCGTACCTTCCTTAAGCTTCCCCAACACAGGCCTTTAGCTGTCCCTCCAGTGTTAGATGTACTGGATGATGTGTACTCAGACTCCAGTGCTTCTCCTGATTCTCTCCCCCCTGCTCCTGTCAAGCCAGACAGATACTACAGGGTTCCTGAAACTCACAAGCATTTCTTTAAGGCCCATTCTGTAGATCTAGAAACTTTTTCCCAGGGGCCCAAAGGGGTGGCCACATCCATGGCCAAAAATCCTTTACCCTCAGACAGGGAAGATAGGTCCCTGGAGAGGTGGGGCAAAAAAGTTTATACCTCAACCACTCTTGCCATGAGGGCCCTCAATTGCCTTTTTCATATGTTTCAGTATCAGGATTTCTTGATGGATGACTTGCAGAAAAAGTTAGCCTCTCCTGAGCCTTTAGATAGAAAGGCCTTGCAGGATTTGGTCCATAACACACAGCAGGTTAGCAATCATTTTCTTCAGTGTGGCTATGATGCATTGGAAGCTTCATGTAGAGCAGCTATGACAGGGGCAGTCATAAGTAGACATGCATGGTTAAAAGAGCAGGCATTGCCAGATCATGTTAAAGTAAAGCTTCTAGATGCACCTCTGGAAAAGAACAAGCTATTTGGTGCTAATGCTCAGGATGTGTTGAAATCAATTGAGGAAAAGGCTAAATCAGTGCAAACAGGATTTCCTCCAGGTTCAGCCACCAAGGTTCAGCAGGAATTGGCCTTCTAAGAATTGGTCCTTTCCGGAGACTGACAAGTTTCAAAGGGGAAAAAACAGGCGTGCCCGAGGAAGAGGGCAATACAGAGGCTCCTACAGGGGACTCCAATGGCAACCGACTAATCAGAGAGGTGGCGCAGGGACTTCCCCTGCTCCACAGGGACAATCACAATGACTTGACTTTGACACTGCCGACCAAGGCTCAAAGAGAAGCACCCTTAGGCAGAAAATTATCCTTATTTTCAAAAAATTGGCATATTTTAACAAAGGACAAATGGATTCTGGACGTAATAGACCAAGGCTACAGGTTCCACTTCCATACTTTACCAACAAGACAAGGCATGCCAAACCTGCCACAAAATCAAAGGGCAGAGGCATTCGAACAAGTTTCAAAGCTGATACAAATCAAAGCAATAGAAAAGGTTCCTCCTCAGGAACAAGACCAGGGATTTTATTCAAGACTGTTCCTTGTTCCAAGAAAAGAAAAGCAATAGAGGCCTATACTGGACTTGTCCGCTCTAAACACTTTTCTCATTGTACCAAAATTCAAAATGCTGACGCTACAGCAACTCCTTCCCATGCTGGGCAAGGGGTCTTGGCTGGTTACTCTGGACCTCAAGGAGGCATACCTGCATGTCCCAATCAGACACAGTTGCAGAAGATACCTCAGATTTCTTGCAGGGTCAGAGCATTATCAATTCTCAGCATTGCCTTTTGGCTTATCTACTGCACCCAGAGTATTCACGAAATGCCTGGCTTCAGTAATTGCACACTGCAGACTCCAGGGGATACAAATATACCCTTACCTGGACGACTGCCTTATACAAGTGGACAGCAAACAAGCCTTGACAAAAAACTTGAATTATGGCATTCACTTACTACAGTCTTTGGGATACACAGTCAAATTACAAAAATCAAGACTACTGCCATCCCAACAAATAATTTTTCTAGGTGCCAAACTAGACACAGAATCACAAATGGCTTACCTCACAGAAGAGAAGCAAGAACAATTACCACATTTCTTCGAAAGCCTAGCAAAGCTCACCCAGATGACTGCAAGGAAAATCCTGCAGGCTCTGGGTTTCATGGCATCTTGCATTCTACTGATTCCACTGGCAAGACTACACATGAGAACTACAATGGTACCTAAAAAGTTTATGGCCTCAACACAGCCACGACTTAGAAGCAATTATCCCACTCATCCCATGTCTACAAAGGGAATTTTTGTGGTGGGCCCAAGCAAGCCAGTTAAACAAAGGTATGCCTTTCAACAAACCTCAAACAAGCCAAACCTTTACAACAGACGCCTCTGACCATGGATGGGGGGGCGCACATGGAGGGCAGATGCATTCAAGGGCAATGGGCCCCCCAGGAAGTACATCTACACATCAATCAAAAAGAGATGTTAGCAGTGATTCATGCAATCGAGGCCTTCGGAAAATATCTTCAACAAGGTCATCTGCAAATAGACAGACAACACCACTGTTATGTGGTACATAAACAAGCAGGGAGGTATTCATTCTTACCCCCTTTGCAGACTAACAATGACTCTTTGGGAAAAGTCTCTGAAACTGAACATACAGCTGCAATCCCAGTTTGTTCCGGGCAGGGACAATGTTCTGGCAGACAGTCTAAGCAGAAATATCCTGGACCCGCACGAATGGATGTTGCATCCAGACATTTTTGCACAAATAACTCATGCATGGGGTAGGCCGGACATAGATCTCTTTGCCTCCCACCTCAATCATCATCTAAAAAAGTTTTGCTCGAGGACACACCATCCACAAGCGTGGAGAATAGATGCTCTCTCATTCAGCTGGAACTCTCTAACAATCTATGCATTCCCACCTCTACCATTAATAACCAAGGTATTACTGAAGATCAAAGCAGAGCAACCGAAAGGCATCTTAATAGCTCCAGATTGGCCAAGGCAGCACTGGTACCCATTACTAAGGAGCATAGCTCGCACAAACCCGTGGCCCCTGCCTCAATGGCCTCTACTCTTGACTCAACACAATTACAGGACGGTTCATCCCAACCTGCAAACTCTGCAGCTGACAGCTTGGATGGTTCCATGATTTCTCCACATATCTCTCTCTCCAAGGAAGTTCAACAGATGATATTGGAAGCACGCAGACCTTCCACCAGAAAGACTTATTCAGCCAAATGGAAGAGATTCAACATCTGGAATACCAACAGGGGACAGGATGCCTCAGTAATGAACATCCCACAGATACTGGAATACTTGGCAGAAATGCTGCATAATGGACTTTCCTATTCTTCCATTAAAATACACGCTTCAGCAATTTCAGCAAAATACAACACTGATCCACCTGTGTTTTCACATCCTTTGCTAAGACAATTTCTAAGAGGGATAAAGAATATCAAACCTCCTAGAAAACCACCAGTGCCTGCATGGGACCTCAACTTCGTGTTGGAAAAATTAACTCTTTCTCCTTTTGAACCAGCAGCATCTTCAGAATTGCAATTTCTCTCCTGGGAAACAGTTTTCCTGTTGGCAATTACCTCAGCTAGAAGAGTTTCGGAGTTACAGGCCCTCATGGCAGTACCTCCATTCCTCATTTTTCATCAGGACAGGGTTTCTTTAAGAACCAATCCTTCTTTTATGCCAAAAGTGATATCCAGGGTGTCTCTAAATCAAGCAATTCACCTGCCTACTTTCTTCCCCAATCCTCAAAATAAAGGGGAAAAGCTGCTGCACACTCTGGACATACACAGACAGCTAAGCTACTATTTGGACAGAACAAAGGCCAACAGAAAGTCTGATCAATTGTTTGTAGCATACGCTCCCGGAGTGCAAGGAAAGGCAATTTCCAAACAAACAATTTCAAAATGGATTGGACATTGCATCAGATTCTGTTATTCTTTCCATGGAAAGGATGTGCCAGCCAATATCAGGCCACACTCCACCAGAGCTACAGCCACCTCCACAGCCTTCTTAAGAGGGGTGGCTACAAAGGACATTCTAGAAGCTGCTACATGGAGCTCCGTGCATACATTTTCCAAACACTACAACCTGCCTTTATATTCCAGATCCCGAGCAGGCTTTGCCTCGGCAGTCCTGCAGGGCATTTTAGCTACACCATCCTTATCTTGGAGCCTACCACCCCCAGCTTGGCTATGGTATTCTACCCATATGTAAGGACTGCAGTTGCATTCTTGAAGGACATAGTACAGTTTTGTACCTACCATAAATGTAGATGTCCGATAGATATGCAACTGCAGTCAGGTTTTCCCTCCCTCCTACCCCTCTGTGTATTGGGTCCACTTCCCCTCTTTTATACTTAGCTGGGGATATCTGTTATGGTGTATCTGTTTATTGCTATTGTCTGTCTCTCGAAATTTTATCCAGTTCTAAATTTAGCCTTCCTTGGAGGGCACCTGGCATCTGGGGCAAGAAACACTGAGGAAGATGGCGCCGGCTGATGCTTTTATACCCCAGCCGGTCTGACGCCGGGGTGGAGGCGACAACAGCCGACGCCGGACCCAGACTTTGGAATCCAGCCGGCCGAGGGCTGCCTGAGGCAGGACAACCCATATGTAAGGACTGCAGTTGCATATCTATCGGACATCTACATTTATGGTAGGTACAAAACTGTACTTTTTGAATTTCGTGCTTCTAAATTTCCGATGTGGTCATGTATTCAGGTAAGTGTGTGTGTGTTAAGGGGTTTGGGTAGGGGCTTTGGTGTGTGTCAGTGTGTTTTGTTGCTGTGATGTGTGTGTGCGAGGAGAATGTAGCTTGTGTGGTGGTGGTTTGTGTGTGTTTGTATGTAGTGCAACCTCGAAGTGAGAATATTTAAGTAGGGGGGTATGGGGGGGTGCAGGCGGGCTCCCCCCCCCCTGTTTTCATGTAATAGACAGATTGTGTGTTTGTGTGGAGAATGGTGTGTGTGTGTGTAGTAGTAGTAGTACTGCAAAATTCAAAACCCTCCGGTATTCGAGGTTTTGAATTTCGCTGTTTTCAGTTTTCATTGTTGTGTGGATTTGGCTTCTTAGGCTTGAGACACTGAAATTTGAGATTTCAGTATTTCGAGCTTCTGAAGTGACTCCATATGTGTGTGTGTGTGTGTGTGTGTGTGTGTGTGTGTGTGTGTGTGTGTGTGTAAATTTATTTATAAATAAATATATATATATATATATAGATATATATATATATATGTATATAGATATATATATATATGTATATAGATATATATATATATATGTATATATATAGATATATATATAATATATATATATATATTTATATATATATATATATATATATATATATATATATATTTATATTTATATTTATATACACAGAGTGCAATGAAAAAATATTTGCCCCCTTCCTGATTTCTTATTTTTTTGCATGTTTGTCACACTAAATGTTTAAGATCGTCAAACAAATGTAAATATTAGACAAAGATAACCCAAGTAAACACAAAATGCAGGTTTTTAAGTGATGATTTTATTTATTAAGGGAAAAAAAAACTATCCAAACCTACATGGCCCTATGTGAAAAAGTAATTGCCCCCTAATCCTAATAACTGGTTGTGCCACCCTTAGCAGCAACAACTGCAATCAAACGTTTGCAATAACTGGCGATGAGTCTGTCACATCATGTTGAGGAATTTTGGCCCTCTTCTTTGCAGAATTGCTTTAATTCAGCCATATTGGAGGGTTTCAGAGCATGAACCACCTTTCTAAGATCATGCCACAGCATCTCAGTTTGATTCAAGTCCGGGCTTTGACTACGCCACTCCAAAACCTTAATTTTGTTTTTTTGTAAGCCATTAAGAGGTGGACTTGCTGGTCTGTTTTGGATCATTGTCCTGCTGCAGAACCCAAGTGCGCTTCAGCTTGAGGTCACAAACTGATGGCCGGACATTCTCCTTCAGGATTTTTTGGTAGAGAGTAGAATTCATGGTTTCATCAGTCACAGCAAGTCGTCCAGGTCCAGAAGCAGCAAAGCAGCCCCTGACCATCACACTACCAGCACCATGTTTGACTGTTGGCATAATGTTCTTTTTCTGAAATGCTGTGTTACTTTTACTCCAGATGTAATGGGGAGTACACCTCCCAAAAAAGTTCAACTTTTGTTTCGTCAGTCCACCGAGTGTTTTCCCAAAAGTCTTGGGGATAATCAAGATTTTTTTGGCAAAAGTGAGATGAGCCTTTTATGTTCTTTTTGGTCAGCAGTGGTTTTCGCCTTGGAACTCTGCCATGCATGCCACTTTTGCACAATCTCTTTCTTATGGTTGAGTCATGAACACTGACCTTGACTGAGGCAGGTGAGGCCTGCAGTTCTTTAGATGTTGTTCTGGATTATTTTGTAACCTCTTGGATGAGTTGCCGTTGCACTCTTGGGGTAATTTTTGTAGGCCGGCCACTCCTGGGAAGGTTCACCACTGTTCCATGTTTTCTCTATTTGTGGATAATGGCTCTCACTGGGGTTCACTGGAGTCCCAAAGCTTTAGAAATGGCTTTATAACCTTTTCCAGACTGATGGATGTAATTTACTTTGTTTCTCATCTGTTCCGGAATTTCTTTAGATCGCGGCATGATGTCTTCCTTTTTGGGATCTTTTGGCCTACTTCACTTTGTCTGACAGGTTCTATTTAAGTGATCTCTTGATTCAACAAGTCTGGCAGTAATTAGACCTGGGTATGGCTAGTGAAATTAAACTCAGCTTTCCCAAACATGTCATTAACCACAGTTACGTCATAGAGCAATGTAGGTTTCGATATTTTTTCCTTAAATAAAATCATCACTTAAAAACTGCATTTTGTGTTTACTTGGACTATCTTTGTCTAATATTTGTCTAATATTTAAATTTGTTTGATGATCTGAAGCATTTAAGTGTGACAAACATGCAAAAAAAAATAAGAAATCAGGAAGGAGGCAAATACGTCTTCATTTCACTGTGTGTGTGTATATATATATATATATGTATATATATATATATATATATATATATATATATATATATATATATATGGTTTACCTTCAAAATGTTGAATGCCATAATGTCTAATGTTCATTTGGTTGAAAAATAACATCTAAACCCAAAACATTGAATGATCGAAATGTCTAAAATCATTTAATTTAAAAAGCAATGAGATCACTTCTACTATTTTGCAAGGGGGGGGGGCTATGCCCCTCTGCACCCTCCCATATGGGGGGCTGTGCCCCCCACACCCCCCCCTACTTAAATATACCAACTCCGATATCGCACTACAGTGCAGAAATGGGCAAATTCATTAATTTCGACATTGTGAGTTTAGACTAATTTTATTTCAACATTTTGATCATTCAATATAGTGCATTCAACCAATTCATTTTCAGCCATTTAGCATTCAACATTTTGTAAACCTAAATATGTGTATATATATATATATATATATATATATATATATATGTGTGTGTGTGTGTGTGTGTTTATGTTGCATAGTAACGTTGTGATCTTCATGTTTCACTGTTGCAGTCATCACACTTGGGTTATCTGTTTGCAGGTACGCTATTTGGACGATATCTTTATACTATGGACTGGTATGGAAGAAGAGGTCCCTAAATATATAGAATATTTAAATTCAACCACTCATTTTTGGAATTTACGTACCAATACCACAAAAATTCAATTAATTTTTTGGATACTACCATTTCCAAAGAAAAAGAGGGATTTAAATCCTTGGTATATAGAAAGAAGACTTTTTGTAATGCCTACCTACATTTTCAAAGTGAACATCCATTTAGCCAAAAAATTAGTATAGTGAAAGGACAGGCCATTAGGATTGCTAGGATGACGTCCTGTAAAGAGGATTTAGATAAATAATTCAAAATTATTTCTGATATGTTTGTGGAGAGAGGTTATCCATTGGAGCTTTTAGACAATATTCTTCAAGAAATATATGCACAATGGGGTATCAGGTACCATCCTTTGTTAGGTACTCATGTGGAAGAGATATCAGTCACCAGTGTAAATGGTTCAAAACCAGGAAATTTTACTAAAGCTTGTACGTTGCAGTATAATACAAATACCCATTTAGTTCAAGAAGCTCTTAAAAGAAATTGGAATATTTTTAGAACTAAAAAGGAAATTTTGGATAAAGTAGGTAATAGGCCAAAATTTGTAAACAGAGTAGGTTATAATATCAAACCGTTATTGGAGTATAAATTTGACAATATGGGTGAAGACAAGAGGGGTACAAAGCAGTGTGGTATGTGCAAATATTGTCCATATATCATTAAGGAAACTACATTAGTTTTAAACAATAACATTGGGAGTAAAGTTTTGTTTAAAAAGGGCAATTATAATACAAGAGGGGTAGTATATTTGGCTTGGTGCACGACAAGTGGGCATTTTTACGTAGGGAAAACTGAAAGAATGTTAAAAAACAGAATATACGAACACTTAAATGATGTACAAAATCACAAAACTACAAATGCATTATATAGGCTTTCTATTGATTGTGAAAAATTTGATAAATTTGTGTTTGGCATTCTGGAAACAGTACAAATCAACCCTAGAGGTGGAGATTGGAAAAATGTTTTAAAAAAGGAGGAGAGCCAGTGGCAATTTAGACTGGCAGCTATGTTTGCACCAGGCTTAAATGACTATGTATCACTTGTTCCTATGTTACAAGAGAGAGCTAATAATATATAGAAACAATACATAGGACTAACAATGTGTTTTTTAATAGTATCAATTGAAGGTGTATCAATAGATTCTATAGAATATGGACAGAAATTTAATGGGTCTTAATTCAAGAATTTTAAAGTTTATTTTTGTATTTAATTTTATTATTATATTATATTTTTTATTAATCTTCATTAATATATTTCTTAACTAAAGTGAGAGTATATTTATGTATATGATAAATGTTATATAACAAATATTCAACATTAAGTGGTCAATAATTTATAGGATGTATATTAGTAGTGTATATAAGAACGTTTTTAAACGTTATTTTGGTGATATCTTTTTAAATTTAATTAATTAATGATGATGTCACGATTGTTTAGTATATAAATGGAGTTAATTGGTGCTTTTGTTTTATTTCTAAAGAAGTCTCTATTGGAGATGAAAGTGCTAAAATGGATTATTAAAGTGTTTGCATTTTTTTTCGTATTGTGTTTTTCGTCAGTACAAGTTTCTACTACACCAGTACAAGATTTCGGCTATCTTTTTGTTTTAGTACTCAGTTTTTGGTTAAATTGTGGGAATGATAATTGCATCACATTGTTCAGGAGGTGGAGTGAAGTTTAAGGGAATGTTGGAATTCAACAATTTGTGTAATGCTGGACTGATGATAGTAACAACAAGAAAAGATGTGTATTGTATGGTGTATGCAAATGGAAAAAAATGTTAATATGGTTTGGTTTAGTTTCTGTTAAGGTATGTTTGCTTATGTCTTGAGGGATAATTTAATAAAAGTGTTTAAAAAAGATTACCCAAGTTGTAACATGGACACAGCATCATGAGAGAGTATTTCAAGTATGGTATTATAGAGGTCCTGTCCTTCAGTATAAGAGATGTAAGTGCTTAAAATTTGAATAGCTGAGATGCTTTGATACCCTCCTGTTACTGAGCCATATAAGGACATTATTCTTCAGTGCCACATTTGCAATTGTTAGCCCACAAGTTGTTGAATTTAACAGTACCATCAGCTTTTTTAGACACTGGTAGCCAAAGCCCTACTATGATATTGTTTCTTTTCCTATACATTCTGCAGACAGAGTAAATGAGCCAACTCTTGTCAGCCACAGTGATGCTTCAAAGTTATATACACCATGAATTAGGTTTTATTCTAAAAAATAGTTCAGAATATGGCTTAGTAGACCACCACCTCTCAAAATGTGCAATGAAGTTGGCTTTGTGAAACAGAGTAATAAAATCCCTGACTGTGATGCAAATGACCTTGGAATGACTAGTACCTGGGAGCTGGAGGTGCAAGCTTGGTAGGAGTGAGGAGGAGGTTGGAACTGAGCAAACACTATCCACTTACTCATCCTCGGGTAGGAGGTATTTCATTTTAGTGCACCCTGACACCTAGCAGAGGCCAAGCATTACAGAAAAAGCAGTATAAAGGGCCAGGACATGTGCCTCACAGCTTCCACTCATTAATATATTGGCACTGTAGTCAGGGTTAAAGCTATTAGAAATGTACATGTGTCCAAGGGCTGACACTGCAGCACCCACATGGGAATATTAGGCCATGTCAAATCCTTGAAGGCTGCCTAAGTGATGGCCACCTGTGATTAGCTGTCACCACCCAGCATGAAATGAATTGGCCAATCAAGTACAAGAAGACCGGTGGTGGCAGGCAGAAAGATGTAGGGAAAGAATACAAGACATGGAAGCCAGGGAGCTTAAGATGTGAGAGGAGTGTGATGGTGCATTTATGCACCTTTAAATTTATTGTGCTGTGTATATCATCAGTCATTGCCTTCATGACAGATGCAAAGCATGCTTCTAAGCAGTCCACCTTTTAAAGTCCTAAAAAGGTGATTTTGCCTTTCAATTTTTGGATCACTTCAGTCATTTCATTTGGCAGTTTTTCTACATGCTAAGTTATCTGTATCTGGCTTCCATTGTCATTATCTGTCTTGGTAATTTTAGTCTGGATTTTCTTCCATTTCCTCTTGTGTTGTTTCCATAGTATTGTTTTCCAGGCCAGCTAAATTTAGAAACCTGAAAAACATTTTCAGCTAAATGTATATCAAAACCTTGGTTGTACTCCATAAGCTAATACGCTTCTTAAGCAGAAGTACTGCAGTTTGTTTATTCATAGGCTTTTAATTGTGAAACGGAACTTACTCTAATGTGTAGTTAATAGTGTCCCTGTGTTGGCCTTTTGTAGCATACCATCTCTTGTCAGGTTTGTTTAAATCCTAGTATCTTCTTCATGCTTTCCACTGACATTGTTTGTCTTTAGCTGCTGGCCCAGAGGTAATGATTTTTTCCTTCAAGGGGAGAAACATACATGTAGTAGAAAAACAGCTGTTATATTTATCATTAGTGAACTACTTTTCTCTGAATTTCCTTTTTTTTAATATTTTTGTACGGAAATGTACAATACTGGCTAAGAATAGTCTCCATCTGTGATGCTGAACTGATATCCTCAGTTGCCTTCCTATTAGCAAACGTTAAATACTGATAATATTGATATTAAATCAAGGTCCCATGTACCCAAGATTTCGTGGCACTTGTCTGTTATGTGATGAGATGAACTTCCTTAATACTTTATAAACTATTCACTGAAAAAACAATCCTGAGCTGTAAATGAAGATAGCCCATGAATATAGTTACCAGACGGACAGATGAATATGTTTGTGTGTACAGAAATAAGAAGCACATTCATATGCAAGCAGCAGGACAAAACTACCAAGGCATATCTTTTTCTTAATGACTTCTTGCTCTTAACTTTTTTTTTTTTTATAGAAGTTCCAGCTGCCTACAAGAGAACTATGTGCTGCCTGTGAGAAGACTGTTTATCCTATGGAACGTATGGTAGCCAATGAGCAAGTGTTTCATAGATCTTGTTTCCGCTGCTCTCACTGCAGTACCAGACTCAGGTAAGAATTAAAAAAAAAAAAAAAAAAAAAACTATATTCTTTACTCACAGAGCCTTATTCTCCAGATAAATGACTTTCTGACAATACTATGTACTGTAAACTTGTTTTCACCTCTGTGTCATTTCATTATGTTCAACTACACAGCAGAAATCAGTACTTGGGAGTGACTTTGTAATGATGTCACTAGAGCAGAGATTAGAAATGATACTGCATATGTAAATGAGTCCTATATTAACTTTATGGAAAGTGGAAATTCCTCGCAAAACATGTTGCCTTGGAATGATTTTATCTTCCTTTGTCATCACATTCCTTCCTTCGTTAATACCGTTTACTATTGATGCCATGTTCTGCAAGGGCCACAGTCAAGCACTGTGACTACTTACTTTCTCAAGACTGATTTTACTATTCGGTCCTTTATGTACCTGGTTTTCATTGTGTCCCTCACATCCTGAACTACAGATCTGGTTGTTAACTTCCCATCCAACAGTTCCATTGAATGGTTTGTTTCATGGGTCTGGAATCTGACATTGGTAACTCTCTAACTCTTGTTAAAACCTGAATCTGTTGGCTCTTTGGGGTTTAGTGGGAAAACAGGTGATGGACATTATTAGACAAAAACGTGAAGAGGAAGGCAGCATCTGCTTTGCTGGATGTTGTGTTGCAATGATTAGAGGGCACTGTGAAGCTTATGATGGTGCTGCAGTCCATCACATCCAGATGGGGGTTGTTTGCTGCTGATGCCTTTCTCTTCTTAAAGGGCAGCTGTGGTCAGCAGCTGGTGCTGCAGTCCATCACATTCAGAGGGGGGGTTGTTTGCTGCTGATGCCTTGCTCTTCTTAAAGGACAGCTGTGGTCAACAGCTGGTAAGCATATATTTTGCTTTGTATTTTTCTAAGAGTCCTAGTAACCTTTTAGCACTTTAGATTAGGATTTGTGATTAAAGTCATAAAGCTCACTGGTTTACCAGTATTACTGCTGCTAACTAATATTCACTCATAATCCAGTCTTCTGACTCCGTCATCTTCATGCTGGCTGAATTACTGCAAGAATGTACTGTTTTGTTGGCACTTGCTAAGTATGCATGTGTGCTGCACACCACTAAACACAAGACAACAAAAATCACCACCTATATCCTCAAGTAGATCATGGTAAAGCTGTGCACGCAGCCATACTTAACATCATTCTGCAGGTTTCATGTGGACAAACCGAAATTTGCAAATGAAACTTTACCCGGGTATGTAGCAAAAGCCCTTATTTTTTCCCTCCACTGCAGTTTCAGGAAATAAACTTTGATAAGGAGCTTCTTATAAAAGGTCTGATCCATATTAAAAATAAAAAATTGTAAGTTTTTCAGTAACTGAATAACTTCAAGGAACTGTTAACTTATTGAAACCTTTGTGTCACTGCAAGACAACCAAGTAACATCTGGCAGTGTCGCTGGTCAATGACAGATCAGCTGCTAGATCTGTGCATAAGTTTAAAAAAAAAATATATATATATATATATATATATATATATATATATATATATATATATATATATCTCTCATTATGAGTGACGTGAGGACTAGACACTAACCTGCCATAAGTTTATTTAGCTTGTAAAGCCAAGTAAGTTAGTCACTCAACTTGCATAAAGGAAGAATAGTCTGCAAAAATCCTGCAGAGGGTGTTTACATGGTAAGTTATGTAATAAGTTCATAGGTACTTACCAGGCTATTGATCTGTGAGGATCTTAAGAAGCCTAATCTTACATTTCCATGGTAGTTTTAGCCCTTATATTTTGTGTACAAATAACCCAGCAATAGGCAGGACAAGAACATGTTAAAGCATTTGCATGTTGCTACCCTCTGTGAGGTACAGGGGTGGCAAACCAGAAGGGCTGAATTTGCTGTTGAAATTATGTTTGAACAGAGTAAGAGAAGTCCATGGAGAGCCTGGATTCTAAGCATCACATTTTCTTCAGTAAGATGGGAAACAAAAAAAATGCAAAGTAGACTTCTGTTATCTGGGAAATATGATGTATGCCTAGTGAGAGAAGGCATCCCAAAAGACCAGCTACCCCAACTGCGACATTTTGTGGCAAACAAGTCAAAATGTCAGTTCTGTCCATCTACATCACAGATCATTGTGCAAACAGTAGGTAATGATACAGACATGTTAACAGTGTTTTTATTTTTAGTTTCTGACCAGCATTTTGCATTAATTGAGGTTGACCATGCATCCTGACCCTGCTATGCTTGATGCATGAGAAGGAATAAGAATTGAGCTTATCTAGAACAGGAAAGTTTCACAGGCCATGGCTAAATGTAATTAAACTCACAACTTCGAATTTTTGACAAATTCTGCAGTATGAGTAGTGGGTTTACACAGCCTTTACTGTGTTTGTGAAAGAAAGGCAATCTTTATCACATTTAGATGGCTAGTGACATTAACATAGCAAAAACAGCAAATATATTGGGGGAAGAAAGGACCTTGAATGTAGTGAATCTTGTAAACTTGACTCTGTAGACTTCCTAGTGTTGAGGACACAGTAAGATATAAGCCAGTTTGTCTGCCAAGTCCTTTTATATTTTATTTTAAGGTCTCTGCTGCAGGGGTAGTTTAGGAGCTGTGAATGGCAGAGGTGAGTATGTCACAGGCTTCTGGCAGAGGAGGTCATGTAAGTACTTGTATATACAGTGCCACTGTGTATCTGTTGTATAGCATGTACATGCTGGAGTACAGAAGCCACAAGAAAACATGTTTGTAATGGTCATTTACTGACATGAAACAAAAAAGGCTGAGCTACATGGAGCTGCTGAAGTTTGGATAAAGACCCCAAAGTGAATGCCCAGCTACCATGTGGGAGGGGTAACTTTGGGTTATCAGGAAGCTTTCCCATGCCAGAAACATAAGCATAGCCCAAACCAAAAGTGGGAATAGTCAGTGTTTCTGAAGTAATGAAACATATTATGTGAATGTGACAGTATGTAGGAGGGTTAACCGACAGTAGTAAATTCAAAGCAATTTACACACCTTGCTTTAATTCCGTTGGGTAAAAAGGTAGTATTACCCCTAAGTTATCTTATTAACATAAAAGCATTCTGGTATTAATTGGATTAGGTTTTCCTTCTCCCCCTCATTACACACGTAATCTATTTTAGGGTCATAGGGTAGGTATTTCTGCTGACATTTAGTGGGCTCAGAGGATAGAAGCGCATCCTGAACAGCATGCTACCCCACTGCAAGGGGACACATAC
Source organism: Protopterus annectens (assembly GCF_019279795.1). Lineage (NCBI taxonomy): Eukaryota > Metazoa > Chordata > Ceratodontiformes > Protopteridae > Protopterus > Protopterus annectens. The sequence goes on from NC_056743.1 coordinate 823,426,446, forward strand.
ATACACGCAGGTCGTTTAGCAGATTGTCATTTCAGCTACCAGGCCACCCCCTCAAAAACATATGCAGACACAGGAAGGATGTGCCCCTCTGCCCAAAAGGCACCATAGTAAGAAACAAATTGAGGAACCAAGTGCTGTGAGCCATCTGTTATATAATTTAAAAATGTCAAAGTGTTATAAAATTACTAATGTGCAGGAAAGTCCCCAGGAATAGATGGTATTCCTGTGAAAGTTTGGAAGGTAGGAGGGGAAAAACTGATAAAGATCTGGAAGGCTCTGTTTAACAACATTTTTAAGAGGAAGAGAAGTACCATCATCCTGAAAGAAAGCTGTGGTGGTTGTAATACCTAAAGAGGGTAAAGACTCAAAGGATCCAGCTTCATAAAAGCCCATTTCAATCCTAAATTATGATTGCAAATTGCTTATGTGTATAATGACTAAACGAATTGCAAATATTACGGCAGAATTGATAGATATGTATCGGTGTGTTTTTGTGGAGGGGACACAAACATGTAACAACATTAACAGAACACTGATGACCCAGAGGAAAGCAGAATGCAAGAAAATACCATTGTTATTGGTGGGCCTTGATGCAGAGAAAGAATTCAACAGAGTAAACTGGGATTTTATGAGTAGGGCAATGGAAGCATTTGCATTCCCTGATAAAATTATAATGTTGATTAGGAGGATATATGAGAGGAGATCAAAGACAAAAATTAAAGTGGTTTGGTTCCTCTCTGATAAGTTCTGTTTGAGCAGAAGAACCAGGCAGGGGGGTGTCCTCTTTTCCCTTTGTTGTTTACGTTACATTTAGAACCATTGGCATAGAAAATAAGGGAGTCAGAAATTCAAGGATGTAATTGGTATGGTAGTCAAGAAAAGCAAGCTTTATTTGCAGATATTATTTTGTACGCCATACCTGGTGGTGTAAACCTTGGCTCAAGATGATTGTCACTGCTAAAACAAAGGCTGTAAACTATGTATCCACACATGAATTAGTTCAGCAATATCTGTATTTATGGGGACATGATAAAATGAAGTACGTAGGAGTATGGATTAAAAAGGATTCTGTTATGCTAGCTAAGGATAGGTGGGAAGCGACTAAACAAAAGATCATACAAAAACTGAGAAATGGAAGTTCTGTTTTATGGAAATGGATAGCAAGATACAAGCAGTTAAAATGTTTTTAGTCATTGTAGTTTTATACACAGGTCATGCGCATGTTTATCAACCAGAGGAGAAGCTGTGGCTAGCAATTAATAAAGGAGCTGATTAATTTTTTCTGGGAGGGGAAGACGGCAGGAGTAAAGTGGGATAAGCTGATTCTTCCAGTAGAACAAGGCAGATTGAGATTACCTGATTTGAAAGGGTATTTCAGAGCTACACGGTTAAGGCTGCTGTACATAGCACAAGCAGAAAACTAATTCAAAGTGGAAAGGGATGATGATGAAATGGGGGTAGCTCAAGAAACAAGGAGAGACTGGGATTTTGGATACAGATCCTTAAGGAGAATCACAATAACCATGCATAATATATTCATAACATAGCAGAAGGTATAATAAGAGCTAAGCCAACATATGAATGAAGAAAGGAGATTCTGCTGATGGGGATGACTGCAATTAGGAATACAGACAATAGACAAGTGGGCTGAAATTTAGTGAAAAAACTGGCAAGGGAACCAAGGTATTGGGAGCAGATAATTAGAGAGGGAAAGGTAATAGAATGGGAAGAGACCAGTAATTTATTTGGACTTGTCAGGCTAGAGATTGCCTTCCTTATCAAGGATTGATATCAGAATGTAGGCAACGAGAAAAAATAGGGGGATCCTAGGTGAAAGACAAGCACCGGTACAGTGTTTAAAAGAATTAGAACAGAAGCTGCTGTTAAAATGGGATAATTATTACAGCATATAAAATCAATGAATGGAGGTTAGAAAGGATTGGAAAGAAAGATTGGGTAAGCAATTAACAAAGAAACAATGGGGGAATATATGTATGTCTTCCAAATATGCAGCAAAGTCTAGATTTAGGATATTTGCTTGGAACGGTTTACGTAGGTATTTTTATACCACAAGTAGAATTATTCCTCAGGTAAACGGCAAATGTTGGAGGTGTGATGGTTATTGGGAACATATGTTCTGTGAGTGTAATGAGTCAGCAGATTTAAAAAATTCCTTGCAGAGAGTACTCATCAGAAATAGTGGGTGAGCAATTTCATATAACTAAGGAAATATTTTTTTCTTTGAGCTGTGATTCAGAATCGGAACTGCCTAGACATGGGTAAGGCCTTACTGAGTCTAAGTATGGTGGCTGCCAAAAAAGCAATTACTAGAAAATGGAAATCAAACTCTAAATCAACTGTATTAGAAGCAGTGAATATAGTAAGAGAGATAAACCAATTGGAAATTGGATCTTTAGAAAAGGATAGGAGCAAATTACATAAAAAATGAGAATTTTGGGGGGTAATATATGCAAAATAAGATTTTGGAGGAAGAATGAGATTTAAAAGAAGCCAGGATTTTAATGAGCTTTGTAATGTTTGACTTACAGTGGCTGGATAGATTATAACTGATGTATAATGTTTGCATTTAAAATATAAAAAAAAAAAACAAGTAATCTCCGTGTTATCCCCAAAGTCTCAAAACAGCCCACTAAAGTGCAGTGGGTCCAAAAACAAAACAGTGTAAGAAACTTCACTGTATAGTAATCAGATCAGACAATAGTAGTAGAAGTAGCGAACGTAAATGATTTTTACATGCAAAATGTATATGTATATATTTATATATATTTTTTTGATTGCCAAATGAACTAAAGGTTGATATATTTCCAGTCATTTAGTATATTGTCTTGGGTAAAATCACAGACTTAATAATCTACTTAATAATTTGGTTAAATAAGAGGTACCACATCATTATAAATTTTATTTAAAGTACATAAGGGTTATATATTATTATGACTGCTACTAGGTAGGGCAGGACCAGCTCTGATCTGATTAATATACAGTGATTAACTAGAAATATATGGACTGAAAGTCTTTCACACAGAGAAGTTTCTTACACTGTTTCATTTAAAATATATAAATGCATGATTGCCTATGTTGTTGTTGTTTGTCTTTCAGCTTTTCCCGGTAAGGGGTCGCCACAGCGGAACTCCGGTCCGCTAATGATTGGCAGTAGATTTTTACGAAACACCGAGGTGCCAGCTCGACGCCCATTTGCCTATGTCATAATTGATAATTTAATAAATGTAAAGATATTTTTGCTTAAAAATAGTGTAATAAAATTAATGTAAAATTACAGGTTCAAAGTAGCTGGAAATACCCAATGTTCCTTGGGTTGTATAGGCGGCAGGGTTGTACCACAACAAAAAGGTTCAAAAACACTGTCCTAAATTAACATTTGCAAGTGCAGCATATTCCCGGAGTAGGTCTCTTTCAGATGTATTTTAAGTTTTCCCTAAATTGTGTGAATAAGGTTTCTTTCTGGATGTTTGTTTGCAGATGTCTTCAGTTGGCTGGAGCTATATTAGAGACCCCCAATAACTCACTGAAACTCAGGTCATTGCAGAAGAAGGGGTGTGTCCATGTCTGCACATTGGTCGAACAAAGGGAATCTAATTTTTAGATTATTAAGGGTAGGGTGGTAATTGCAGTGTAGGAGTTTGAACATAGTATGGGTAGTAGAAGGGGTGCTTGGGTAGGAACACAGTTGTTTTGCCTTCTTCAGCATTGTGCTGTGTTTTTTGCTTTGCTTTGTTTTGTGTTGGACTCGCACTGTGATTCTCACACAAGTTTAAGATGAAAATGGTGAGGGCATATCCCAGCCTTGGGACCCTAACATGCTCTGAAGGCTTGTGTGATTATGTGGTTTGTTGGAGTAGTGAGCTTTGAGTCATTTACTCACTTTACCTGTAAGGAACATGAATGAGACGTGTTTTGAAAGTGAGGCTGGGGTGTAGGGAGAGTGGGTATTGGTGTGGTTACCTGTTCAGTTTTTATATTGTCCAGGTTTTTGAGAGGTGAGCACTGCAAGTTAAACCTTGATTTGTGCTAACAGCATTGATGCAGATGTTCGTGTTTCACTGTTGCAGTCATTACACTTGGGTTATCCTGCTGGCAGGCTACCCGCAGTCGGCCTGAATTCCAAAGTCCTGGTCCAGCGTAGGTTGCTGCTGCCTCTTCCCTGACGTCAGTGCGCCGGGGGTATATAAGATGCAGCTGGCACCATTTTCTTCAGTTTTTCTTACCGCGTGGTGCCCAAAGCAAAAGCAGTTCGCAAGTGCCAGTCAGCCGACTCCTGAGATTTTCGAAATTGAATTTCAGATCCGAAGTCTTCAATAAAGCTAAGTACCCCGTTGGGCAAACTTTTTTCTTGCTCCAGACCGATGTCAGAAAAAGTTAACAATTGTATTTCTTGTGGGAAGCAAATACCTCGTAAGGATTTTCATTCTTAACTGTATTCCTTGCCTAAGCCCTGACCACGATGTTGCTAGTTATCGGTTTTGTGCTAGATTTAACCAACGCACTATTAAGCGTCGGTATGATTTTGCATTTCATTATTTTGGCAATGGTGGGCACAGGCCTGTCACCACAACAAGGGGCAGCCATTCACTTTACCCACAGCCAGGCAAACACTAACAACAGATGTATCAGATTATGCCTGGGGGACCCACATGGCAGGAAAATGTATTTAGGGCACATGGCCCGCAAGCCAAAGGCATCTTCGCATCAATCAAAAAGAGATGCTGGCTGTACAAAATGCCCTGACAGCCTTCAAGGACCTACTTCATCCAGGACAACTGCTGATAAAGACGGACAATACTACAGTCATGTGGTACATAAACAAGCAGGGAGGCACACATTCTTACCCCCTCTGCAGACAAGCCATGATTTTGTGGAACACACAATTGACTTACCAAGTACACCTGCAAGCACAATTCCTGCCAGGAAAAACAAATGCTCTGGCAGACGAACTAAGCAGAAACCTCATGGATCCTCATGAGTGGAAACTAGATCCACAAATCTTCAACATGATAACAAGGAAATGGGGATGCCCAGACATAGATCTATTTGCCTCCCTTCACAACAGCCAACTACAGAGATTCTGCACAAGGACTTATCACAAACAAGCATGGCAAGTGGATGCTTTGTCATTCAGCTGGAACAAACTTACAGTATATGCCTTTCCTCCACTGCCTCTCCTCCCCAAGGTACTCCTAAAGGTCAGACAAGAGAAGCCACAAATTATACTGATTGCCTCTGATTGGCCACGCCAACACTGGTACCCAATCCTAAGGAGCTTGTCTCGAGGCCCAGCCTGGACATTGCCTCAAATTCCTCATTTACTGATCCAGCAAGACAATCAGATCCTGTGCAGCCAGCTCAGAACCCTAAATCTGGCTGCATGGCGGATAGTGTAACCATTCAGAATACACCTCTCTCTAAAGCGGTTATGGATGTTATTTTGGAGGCCAGGAGGCCCAGCACCAGAAAATCTTATGCAGAAAAATGGAAGAGATTCTGTGCTTGGAACCAGGCACAAGGAATTGACACGCTTGTACCAAATATTCCTCAGATTTTGCAATACCTAACTGAGATACTGGACAAAGGCCTATCCTTCTCATCAATTAAGATTCATGCCACTGCCATTTCAGCTCATTACAATACGGACCCACCTATTTTTTCACATCCACTGCTTAGGCAGTACATCAGAGCGGCCAAAAACATAAGACCTCCACGGAGAGCACCACTACCTGCATGGGACCTCAATTTTGTCTTGGAAAAACTCACACTGCCTCCTTTTGAGCCAGCCAATACAGCTGAGATAAAATTCTTATCATGGAAAACAGCTCTGCTTTTAGCAATAATTTCAGCAAGAAGAGTCTCAGAGTTACAGGCATTAATGGCTGTGGAACCTTTCATTATCTTCCATCTGGACAGGGTTTCTCTAAGGACAAACCCAACATTTATGCTTAAGGTAGTGTCCAGTGTGGCTCTTAACCAAACCATTCATTTGCCTACTTTTTATCCAAACCCACAGAATAAAGGGGAGAGACTTCTGCATTATTTGGACATACACAGACAGCTACGCTTCTACTTGGACAAAACTAAAGCTTTCAGAAAGACCGAACAACTTTTAGTGGCATATGCTGCTGGATCACAAGGAAAGGCTATCTCAAAACAGACTATTTCAAAATGGATAGGACACTGCATTCATTTCTGCTATTCACAACATGGAAAATCAGTGCCTAAGGGCATTAGACCACATTCGACCAGGGCAGCAGCCACCTCAGCAGCCTTCCTCAAAGGAGTACCAACCAAGGATATTTTGGAGGCTGCAACATGGACTTCAGTGCACACTTTTGCTAAGCACTACCACTTACCTCTTTATTCTAAATCCAGAGCAGGCTTTGCCACTGCAGTTCTGCAGGGTCTCATAGCCACTCTTAATTCTATTTAGACCCAGCCGCCCAACCTCAGCTTTGGGATTCAACCCAAGTGTAATGACTGCAACAGTGAAACATGATTAACATAGTACAGTTGTGTACCTACCATAAATGTAGATGTTCGAGTGTATTCACTGTTGCAGTCCAGGTTACCCATCCACCCACCATCCTCCTTTCTTTGCTGGGACTTATCTGTATGTCTCTATTCTATGCAACCTATGTGGTGTATTTGCTTGTAGATGGAGGTAATGTTTATTTTACTGCATGCTTTTTTATAGGCAATGTTTTTAGCCTACCCTTTTGAGGGCACCTGACATTTGGGGCAAGAAAAACTGAAAAAAAATGGCGTCGGCTGCATCTTATATACCCCTGGCGCACTGACGTCAGGGAAGAGGCGACAGCAACCGACGCTGGACCAGGACTTTGGAATTCTGGCCGACTGCGGGTAGCCTGCCAGCAGTAACCCAAGTGTAATGACTGCAATAGTGAATACACTCGAACATCTACATTTATGGTAGGTACACAACTGTACTTTTTTTGATGTTTGGTTTCAAATGTTTATTTGGAATGAATTTACAGAGCTTTGTGAAATTAGGCTTGTATTACCTCAGCAAGATCCTGCCTGGGTGTCCTGCTGAGCTCTACAGCAGCTAAGAGAGAAGAGAGAGACTGAGTGGATTAAGTACCTCTGTTTAGCTTTTTATTGCTTATTTTCGCTAACCGCACTATTCTGAGCTTTTGTTATTAACTTTGCAACTTATGTGAAGTGTATTTTTGAATTCTGATACTGTTTGCACTTTATCTGATTGTTTTAAGTGTTTTTCAACTGTTGCACTGTTGTGGGCTACACACACCCAGATAGCCAGATAGCCATTTTTCTGCCTTGAAAGTGTCTATCTGTTTTAATTTTCAAAAAAAAAAAAATCCTAGCTCTCTACTCATTTCCCACCTTCCTATAACTAGTAGAGTCCGGTTTTCAGATTTTGCTGAATTGTGAGCTGTTTTTTAGTTTCTGTGTTGCCCAGACCTTGCTAAGATAGAAGGAAGCTTCTCTGTTAATCAGTGAGAGTGGTGAGCTTTGAGCAGTCTGTCTGTCATTGGACAGAATTCAGGTCAGAATCTGTATTTTTATTGGCCATTTTGGGCTATTTCTATATGTTTCATCTTTCTGTTTAAAAACATGTGTTTGCACGTTTTTTGCACTTGTATTACCCCAGCAAGATCTTGCCTGGTTGTCCTGCAGAGTTCTACAGCAGCAGAGAGAGAAAAGAGAGACTTTGAGTGGATAAAGTACCTCTGATTTTGCTTTTTATTGCTTATTTTCACTAACTGCACTATTCTGAGTGTTTTTATTAACTTTGCAACTCATTTGAACTGTTTTTTTTTTAAATTCTGATACTGTTTGCACTTCAACTGATTGTTTTTAAGTGTTTTTCAACTATTTAGCTGTTGTGGGCTACACACTCAAGTGTGATAGCAATTTTTCTGCCTTGAAAGTGTTTGTATTACTGTATCTGTTTTAACTTTTGAAAAAAAACAAAAAAAATCCTATCTCTCTACTTGTTTCCACCTTTCTATAACCAGTAGAGTCCGCTTTTCAGATTTTGCTGAATTCTGGGCTGTTTTGTAATTTCTGTGTTGCCCAGACCTTACTAAGATAGAAGGAAGCTTCTTTGATCATCAGTGAGAGCGGTGAGCTTTGAGCAGCCTATCTGTCACCGGAGGAGTGGTTTCAGTGCAGAATCTGTAGTTTTATTGGCCATTGTGGGCTATTTCTATTCCTTTCATCTTTCTGTTTAAAAACCCATGTTTGTGCGGTTTTGCGCAGCTCCGTTTAACTAGGGTTAAACTATTCTTGGTGCTAGAAAGTCTGCTCTTCAAATTTTCCCTTAGAACTAGCCAATTTTCTAGTTTTAGCACTCAAAATTGTTTCTTTGTGCTCAGCACTTGTTCAAAACTCGTAACAAGCACTAAATAATCTACAAATTACTACAGCACTCAACTTTTCTCACTCGTCAAGAGGAAAACAGTTTTTAGTACTTAAATTAATAAGCTTCTATCCAGGCATGTCTGAGGGTCACCTCCCAGTATTTTTCCCTGTCCACTTGATGAATCTGGGCATCTTGGGGCAATGTAACAATTGCCTCATGTACACTGACAACCCTTTCCTCCTACCACCCAACACTGCAACCTGTTAGAGATGCACTTGTGTAGCTAAACTGGAAGCCAAGCTCTCTCCAGCCAAGACTGAATTATACAGTCAAGAGGAGAAGGTAAACACCTGCAGCATACCACACTCAACACACAGTCCTTCAAAACCTACACCTAAACCCACACATAGAAACACAAAACACACATCAACATTCACGGAGGCTCTTAATAAAAATCTGCCCAAACAACAGAGACCTCCAAAGCTGAAATGCAAGCAACCACCACCCCCCAACACTACCCAAATGACACACAGCCCACAAAATCAGTGTGCCACTCAACCTCAGCCCATAAGGCAAAACAATGTACCCAACACACTAGTAATAGGCAATTCTGTATTCAGGCGCACTGATGTCCCGCTCACCAGGCTAAACAAGGAGAAAGTTACTGTCACCTGCCTTTTGGGTGCCAGGATCCGCCACATAACGCACGCACTCAGGGCAGTCCACAACAAGTACAAATATGACCCTGTCACTGTCTATGTTGGTGTGAATGACCTGAGATGTACCTCCCTGGACTACATGAAAAGAGACATGGAGGAGCTCTCAGATCATGTAGCCCATGCAGGTATGACCCCCTAGCCCTGAGTAGCATCCTGCCATCGCCCAGAATTATACCACAGTACAAGGACAAAAATGATTGACTTCAACAATTGTCTAAACTTCTGGTGTCATTCTAAGGGGATTCAGTGTCTATCTGCCTGAGATGACATAATTCGACAGACCACGATGCTTTGCCAGAGATGGCCTGCACCTGTCACCCTTGCAATTCCGGATACTGGCTAAGGCTCTTGCCACCCCTATATAGTGCCTTTTTTAGGCAAGGTTCAAATGACAAACTCACCACCATAGCAGGTACAAGCAAGCAAAATCTGAGGGTAATGCTACTCAATGCTAGAAGTCTAAACCTCAAAATGCACTCACTTGAGGCACTCCTTAAAGTGGAGGACATCAACATCTGTGCAATGACAGAGACCTGGTTCAAGGCTCCAGAGAGCACCCCTGCATTACCAAGCTATAATTCATACCACACCTTTCGGCCACCTAACCTGGACCGAAACACTAAAGGAGGAGATGTTTCCATATTCATTAAGGATAACCACACCTCCAGGCTAGTTGCTCAACATAATGCATCCAAAGTTATCCAAGTGCAACTAACACTGGGCAAGACTGCAGTTCAGGTTATAGCTTGTTACAGATCTCTTGCCATGCTCCAGGATGCCCACTCCGTGTTTCTTGATATACTGGAAAATATTAAGATACAGCCCAATACCACCATCAACTGGGAAAACTACTCACTCAAGTACTAACTCATTTGCTCAACTTTTTCTGGAATTCATAAATTCCAACGCCCAGGATCAGCTTGTCCATACCCCCCACCAGGGGCAGCAATATCCTGGACCTGATCTTTACCAATATGGGTAATTGATGTTCCACGCTAGAGGTCAACTCCTCGCTGATCAGATCCGACCACAAGCTAATCAGCCTAGACATCTATACCCACCCCCACCCACCATTAAGGAAACCACCACAAAAATCTTCTCCAAAACCAACTTCATGCTTCTTAAGACAGAAGTGGCAAACTTCACGGCACCCATACAGACAGAAAATAGAGGTACGACTGCTGAATCCTATACAAATGCACTGTATAAGCACATTCATGAGTGCATTGATCGTGCCATCCTCCAAAAAAAGGAAGCCAATCTGGTGGTCCCCTGCCATAAACAAACTCTACAACAGGAGGAAGAAGCTGTTGCAAAAAAGAGTAAAATCCCATGATTGCAGGAACTCTTCCTGGTCAGCCTCAATAAGAAGCTGAGATCCATCATAAAATCCTCCAAAGCTAGTTACAAAAATAAAAGCACCACTGATTCTAAAGACCACAAAGAATTTTACAGCTTTGTCAAGAATCTCAATGGCAACACTCAGATCTGCTCTGAGCTACAGCACAATGGCACTAGGTATACAGAACCAACTGATATTGCCAACATCCTGGCAGATAGGTTCCATGCAAACTTTACACCCCCCCCCCCCAAAGGGCCTATCTCTATACCAGAAGAATGCAAAGCCCCTGTAATCATGAATGCACAAGTAAAGACTACACTCTCCAAAGCCAAGAACACAGCATCCATGGGACCAGACAACATTCCAGGCTGCATTCTGTATGAACTACAGAACAAACTGACACCCCACCTAAGTACCATGTTCAGCATTGCCTCACTTCAGGCTTTGTGCCTACTGAATGGCACACAGCAACAGTTATCCCACTCCACAAAGGGGGTGCCACCACGGACCCCGGGAACTACCTCCCCATTCGCCTGACAAGACTGATCTGCAAGGCCATGGAATGTATCATCTTGGAGCTTATAAACAAAGACATAGGTAACCTCCAAACTCTGGGCCCCACTCAGTTTGGGTTTGTAAAAGGTAGATCCTGTCTCCTACACCTGATTGACTTCTTTGAAGCAGCACCAGAGCCGTGGACAAGGGTAAGATGGTGCACAGAGCCTCCCTTGACCTCGCCAAGGCTTTCAACACCATCCCCCTCTTTGGCTCTTTGGAGTTATAGATAAACCCACTAAACTGGGCATAAATCCCTATGTCACAAGATGGGTGGCCAACTGGTTCACTGGCAGAACTCACACAGTGAAAGTAGCAGACTCCAAATCTGACTCGAGACCAGTGACAAGTGGAATACTACAGGGTTCAGTCTTGGGTCCTCTCCTGTTTGGCATCTACTTCTCAGAAGTCAACACAGCAGGTCTTTGGCTAACGAAGTTCGCAGATAACTGCAAACTAGAAGCCATAATAGAATTGCCTAATGAGGTGGGCATTCTACAAAGGGGCCTCACTGAGTCTGATACTTGGTGTCGAAGTCATGGCCTCAAGCTCAGTGCCAAGAAGTGCGTTGTCATCCACTTTGGGAAAAACACTGTGTCCATGAACTACCACATAGGCGGTAGCCTACTAAACACTGAATGTGTGATAAGAGACCTTCAGACACAGGTGGACAGTCTCTCCTTTGATAATCACATCGCCACAGTAGTCATCCTTCTATGTGGGACACCTCATCATAAAGGGGTTCTCCTCCAGAAAAAAAGGGGTCATTGTTCCTCTCTACTCATCCCTCATCAGACCCATTATAGGTACAGTGCCCCATTTGGCATGTACCTCGCAAGACATCTACAAAAACTAGAAAGGCCACAGAAATATCTCACTAAGAGGATTACCGACTTCAAACAGTTGCAATACGCAGACTGTTTAAAAAAACTCCAACTCTACTACTTCGCATATCGCCTACTCAGAGGTGATCTCTGCCTAACATACAAAACCATGTCAAACCCAGATCTGTTGGACATGCTACACTTAAAGAAATCCCAATCTCTCCAAGCCACACGCTCCAGGGACCTAAACCTTGTCACCACAATAAACAGAACATACTGGAGGGATAGATTCCTGTCCCAGAGACTTCCCATGCTCTGGAACAGACTACCCATTCATGTCAAACAAAGCTCCTCATTAGCCCTCTTTAAGAAAAATCTTGACAATTGGATGGGAAATAGGAAATTCACCCCGGGGATCACTTCTGTGGCTCTGCTCGACAGGGGCACAGGAAAATTATTTTCTTGGGTGGCAAAAGCCAGGGAACTTTGTTGGCTAGACTTATATAGGCCCGATGAACCTATGTTCCTGTGCATTAAATGAAGTATAAGCTACAACCAAAATAGTGTAATATGACCCCAGCTTGCAGGGTAATTGTTGGGGAGGGAGGTTGATACAACTTATATTGTTGATATACAAGGAAAATAAAATTAGTTCTAGAACAGATCCTTGTGCAACTTCAGGTGAAAATGTTCCTGTCTGAGTTTGGCGGGTGTAGTAAGGATTTTGACATTTCTCTGGTAATGTCAATGTGGGGAGGGGCAAAACCATTTTTCAGTTTTTGAATTAAGATCAAAGGACTCAAAGCTCCTGTTCAGATTGTATCTGGCAGATTTTTTAAGTAGCAGCTTTTGTAAATAGTGTTGAAAGAACTGTTGCCAATTCTGTGTCTGATGTTCTTCGTGTTTCCCTGTTGCAGTCATTACATTAGGGTTATCTGCTTGCAGGTAGCCCTCAGTCAGCCTGATTAACAAAGTCTTAGGTCTTGCGTCAGTTGTGGTCTCTTCTTTCATGAAGTCAGGTCATCAGGGGTATAAAACATGCAGTGGACGTCATTACATCAGTCTTTCTTGCCATGCAGTGCCCGAAGTAGAAGCAGTTCGCAAGTGCCGGTCAGCCGACTCCTGAAATTTTCATTTTCAAGTTTCAGAACCAAAGTCTTCAACTAAAAGCTAAGTACCCCATTGGGGAAACTTTTTCTTGCTCTAAACTGCTGTCAGTAAAAATAAATAATTGCATTTCTTGTGGACAGCAAATACCTCATAAAGATTTTCATTCGTACAGTATTCCTTGCCTAGGCCCTGACCACGATGTACCTCGCTGTCAGTTTTGTGCCTTATCTAAACCACGAACTATCCTTCATCGGTATATTTGCACTTCTAAATTTTTTGTTGCTCAGTTCAAATATCCTGATATGTCTTCGGTAAGCCATCCGACTACCGACATTCCGAAGAAACGCAAAGATAAAGACAGAGACAGGCCGCCCAGTTCGCCGGTACTCAGTGAGGTGCTTTCGCAGCCCCTGATACCTGCTACTTCAGATTCACAGGCCTCTACTGAGACCCATTCGGAGTATGCCACGAGATGCTTCAACTGTGGAATCTGCAGATGTCTCTACCTTGGATGGGTCCAGAGCCGCTGTGCAGGCACCGGCTTCTGAGGGTGTATTCAGGCCTACTGACTTGCATATTAAACCGGTGCCATCTTCTTCTTCAAGGCTTAAAACTCAAACCATGCCTAGAAAACTGACGCCCAGACTGCATGGTTGCTCATGTGGTCAGGCCTCTATGCCTAAAGAGCAAATAAGAATGACTGAAGACTTAATCATGGGAAGCCAACCTTCCCCCTCTAAGAGACTTTGGACTGAGTTTGCTTATGATACTTCTGAACATGATTCTGAAATTTCTGTTTCCTCTGATGACCAGGATTTACCCTTATCTACCTATGAGAATTCTAATGCTGAGGACTCTATTCCATCTGCTCCCCCCCCCCCCGAGAGGATTTCTCATTTGGTGAAACCTTGCATACTCTCGGGGAGCTTTTTCGCTGGGAAAGTCAGCATTTCTCTGATTCTAAAAAGAGGCTTAGGGATTTCTTACTCCTGGCCCAGCACAGGCCTTTAGCTATACCTCCTGTACTGGACATTGTTGATGTCTTTTCGGAATCTAGCATGGCCCCTGACTCTTTACCTCCTGCTTCCAGAAAATCTGATAGATATTGCATGGTTCCTGACTCTCAAAAGTTCCTTTTCAAAAATCCTACTGCGGATCCTGAAACCATTTCACAGGGACCCAAGGGCATTAAATCTACTACTGCCAAAAATCCTACCCCCTCTGATAGAGACTCCAGGGCGCTGGATAGATAGGGTAAGAAGGTATACACTTCGGCAACTTTGGCCATTAGGGCCTTGAATTGCCAGTTTCATATGTTAAAGTATCAAGTGCATATTATTGGATTGCTTAAACAGAAAATGATGTTGACTCCTGATTTTGCTGAAAATTAGATTTTACAGGATTTTATGCATTCTGCTGAAGAAGTTGGTAAACATACATTGCAGTGTGGTTTTGATTCACTAGAGGCATCTTGCAGGGCTGTGGTAACTGGCTCTGTACTTAGAAGGTATGCTTGGCTTAAGGAGCAATCCTTGCCAGATCATGTTAAAGTGAAATTACTGGATGCTCCCTTAAATCAGGGCCACCTGTTTGGCAACAAGGCAGAAGAAGTTCTTAAAAAGAGGGAGGAAAAAGCTAAATCTATGCAAACGGTTAAAGACTTTTTACAAGTACAACCTCCAACATTTGGTAGGCATTGGCCTTCTATGAATTGGTCCTTTCCTGCCTCTTCCAGACCTTCTCAGTCCAAACCCAGATCCAGCAGAGCACCCAGGCTTCAGTCCCAGGGGATGCACAGGACTAAGCAGTGGGGGGCCTCCACTTCCATATTTTGGAGTAGTAAACTGTCTCAGTGACTTATTTTTAAAAACTTCCAAGCACTTCTCAACTGACTGCCCCTTTGGGGGGAAAGATTGCACTTCATGCAAAGAACTGGGGACTCATTACCCAGGACAAATGGGTTTTAAATAGTGTCCCAAGGATACAGATTTCACTTCCACACATCACCAACTCCCAAGCGGTTGGCCGGATCTACCTCCAAAGCAGTGGGCAGAGGCCCAAAAGCAAGTACTCTCTCTTAAGCATAGGGGCTATTCAATTGGTACCAGAAGAGAAAAAGGGACAAGGTTTCTACTAGAGATTTTTCCTGGTACCCAGAAAAGACAATTCATGACGTCCTATACTGGACCTGCCTACACTAAACACTTTTTTGGTGATTCCAAAATTCAAGATGCTGACTCTTCACCAGTTGCTTCCTATGCTAAGCAAAGATGCCTGGTTGGCAACACTAAATTTAAAGGAAGCATACCTGTACATCCCAATCAGGGAGTCTTGCAGAAGATACCTACGCTTCAAAGCAGGCTGCACGCACTATCAGTTCTCTGCACTGCCCTTTGGCTTATCTACTGCACCCAGGTTTTTCACAAAGTGCCTAGCTCCAGTCATTGCATTTTGCAGGCAAAGAAATATTCAAATATACCAATACCTGGACGATTGTCTAATTCAGGCAGAAAACCAGGACATACTTTTGAATCATCTGGCTTTTGTACAGAGGGTGCTAACTTGTCTGGGGTACACCATAAATGTAAAGAAATCACACCTGGTACCCTGACAACAAATTATATTTGTGGGAGAAGCTTGAATACAAGTTCCCAGATGGCTTTCCTCATGCCACAGAAACAAATTCACTTGACAACCTACTTCAAACAAGTGGTCACAAAAACCCTGCTATATCTATAAGGGAAATACTACAAGCCTTGAGGTTTATTGCCTCCTGCATTCTTCTAATTCCATATGCAAGACTGCATATGAGGAAACTACAATGGTATCTAAAAAGCCTGTGGTGTCAACATTCTCAGGATCTAGAAGCAATGATTCCTATCATTCCTTGTCTATGCCTAGAGTTCCTTTGGTGGGCAGAGGCCTTCCACCAAAACAAGGGACTACCATTCACACTACCTCCTGCCGCCCAAACCCTAACAGACGCGTCAGACTATGCATCTGGCAGGGAAGTGCATTCAGGGCAAATGGAACCCAATTCAAGTGCACCTTCACATCAATCATAAAGAAATGTTAGCTGTACAGAATGATCTGACAGCCTTCAATGACCACATTCTTCCAGGACAATTAATGGTAAAGATGGACAACACCACTGTTATGTGGTACATAAGCAGGGGGTACACATTCTTACCCCCTCTGCAGACTAGCCATGGCATTGTGGAACACAGCCTTGAGCTACCAAGTACATCTACAAGCTCAGTTCCTGCCAGGAAAACTAAATATACTGGCAGATGGACTAAGCAGAACCCTCATGGACCCACATGAGTGGAAACTGGAACCAAGGATTTTCAACATGTTGACAAGCAAATGGAGGAGCCCAGATATAGACCTGTTTGCCTTTCTCCAGAACTATCAATTGGAAAACTTTGTGCCAGGACTCCCCACAGACGAGCTTGGAAGGTGGATGCTCTGTCCTTCAGCTGGAAAAACCTATCAGTTTATGCCTTTCCTCCTCTGCCTCTGCTCTCCAAATAATATTAAAGATCAAACAAGACAAACCAAGGATGATTTTGATTGCAACAGCCTGGCCATACCTACACTGGTACCCCATCCTGCGCAGTGTGTCACTGTTGGCCCCATGGCTCCTGCCTCAGACTCCTACCCTGCTCTCTCAGCAGGAGAACCAGATTCTGCACCCTCAGCTTTAAGCACTGAACCTAGCAGCCTGACTAATTACCTAAGCTCTCTGTCACCATCCCTCAGTAAACCAGTGATGGATGTCATTTTAGAGGCAAGGAGGCCTAGTACTAGAAAATCATATGCTGAAAAATGGAAAAGATTCTGTGTCTGGGACCAATCTCAAGGGATGAGCACAGCAGTGCTCAGTTTACCTCAGATTTTACAATATTTAACTGAGATGCTTCACAAGGGCCTCTCTTTTTCCTCAGTAAAAATTCATGCCTCAGCCATTTCAACTCATTATAACACAGAACCTCCCCTCTTCTCTCTTCCACTGCCCAAGCAGTTCCTCAGAGGGGCCAAAAATTTAAGACCTCCCAGGAGAGCTCCAACTCCAGCCTGGGACCTTAACTTTGTATTGGAGAAACTCACCCTTCCTCCTTTCGAGCCAGCTGCTACTGCAGATTTAAAATTCCTTTCTTGGAAAACAGCTTCCCTTTTAGCCATCACTTCAGCAGGAAGGGTATCTGAATTACAGGCCCTTATGGCAGTGGAGCCTTTCATTATATTTCATGCGGACAGGGTGTCCCTCAGGACCAATCTCTCTTTCATGCCAAAGGTGGTATCCAGTGTGGCCTTTAATCAGTCCATTCATTTGCCTACCTTCTTTCCTAATCCACAGAACAAAGGGAAACAGATACTGCACTCCTTAGATGTGCACAGACAACTTAGATTCTACTTGGACAGGTCTAAACCTCAAAGGAAATCTGAACAACTTCTGGTGGCATTTGCTGCAGAGACAGAGGGGAAGGCTATTTCAAAGCGAACTATCTCCAAATGGATAGGCCATTGCATTCACTTCTGCTATAAGCACCATGGAAAAACTATCCCACAGGGGATCAGATCCCACTCAACCAGGACTGCATCTACCTCTGCAGCCTTTCTCAGAGATGTACCTACCAGGGACATCCTAGAAGTTGCTTCCTGGAGTTCTGTACATACTTTCACCAAGCATTACCATTTGCCAATTTTCTCTAAATACAGAACTGGCTTTGCTACTGCAGTTTTGCAGGGCCTTATAGCTGGTCCTAATGCTATCTAAATTCCTCCTCTCATCCTTAGCTTTGGGAATCTACCCAAAATGTAATGACTGCAATAGTGAAACACAAAGAACATAGTACAGTTGTGTACACTTACCATAAATGTAGATGTTAGAGCGTATTCACTGTTGCAGTCCTGGTTACCCTCCCTCCAGCCCCCTGACTTCATTTGGCTATACCACTTGTCTCTTTTTCAATGCTTAAAAGCTTTTGTGGTGTATTTGCTTTTTTGTTTGAGGTATAACCTTGTATATTTATAGATTTAATTGCTTCCCGTTGGGGGGCACCTAACGTCACGGAAGAAGAAACAGCAACCGATGCAGGACCCAAGACTTTGTTAATCAGGCCAACTGAGGGCTACCTGCAAGCTGATACCCCTAATGTAATGTCTGCAACAGTGAATACACTCGGACATCCACATGTATGGTAAGTGTACACAAATGTACTTTTTTGCATCTGAAAGTACAGTAGGCCATATTTGTGTTCAAATGCTGTGTTGTGTAGTATTTTTTCAAAACTTGTAGTTAAGTAGTGGGACATAGAATTGAGCCAAAGATCTTCATGGGAATGTATTTTTGGGGTAGGTTTTATGGTGCATTTGTGTGAGTTGTAGTGGGATGACTTCATTGGTGAGGTTGAGTATATGAGCTAGAGACTTTGAACTGAAAGGTGCATCGTGTAGAGAAGTAAGGGTCAATGTCATAAGGGTTCAGTTTCTTTCTATGATTTTCCTAATTGATTTTGAAGTGAAAGTAGATAGTAAAGTCATAAGCTTCTACATGCAAAGTGGTTGCTCATGTGGATTGGCACATATGATTTTTTTTAAGTGAGGAGTTA
Source organism: Protopterus annectens (assembly GCF_019279795.1). Lineage (NCBI taxonomy): Eukaryota > Metazoa > Chordata > Ceratodontiformes > Protopteridae > Protopterus > Protopterus annectens. Next base: position 823,444,985 of record NC_056743.1, read on the forward strand.
ATATCCTGGAAGTAGGATTTGAAATGTATATCATTCTTATTACTATTATTACTACTATTAATGTTACTGTTATTGGCAGACAAACTTACTGAAATATTTCAGTAAATAGGGTTCTATAACTGTGATTACAGCAGTTGGCTGAGCACAGCAGCTATGAAACCATCTTGGACTTTCTGTGTTACCAGATCGTACCTACTGTGCAATATTCATTGTACTGATCTGACTTCAGTTCCAGTGTGTGGTTACAGTTGACAGCTAAAATGTATGTGCCGTAGGCATCTTTCTACCTGTTTCCATTGTGTATGTCTGTGTCTGTTGTGTAGCAATTTGAGGGTGCCTTGCTACATGCACTGGTGACAAGCTGTATCTCTAAATAATTAACATACTGCTAACTGGTTTATTCGGACTGATTTTCATTACAGCTGGCACCTGATTTGTTAAACCGTGTGGTCAAGATCAGCTAGGGAAGACTAGACATTCCTTGTTTTCCATCTCCCCTGTTGAACAAATCATTGTATCTAGCCTTCTGTAGCTGATGATTTAATGGAGCCTCATACGTTCATTATGATTTAAGTAGAGCAGTTTGCCTGAGCACTGAGCAGTGCATCTCAGTGTGACTTTGTCTATAAGACTGAACAGACTCAGACATATACAAAAACTACAGTACCACCACAAAGTTCTGTGTTGAGATATGCCTGACACTGCAAGATGCAACTGTAATGATCTGCTAACTTTTACTTACCTCATTTTATCATGTTATATTAATGTGTTTTGTGAAACTGTAAGTTGACTCCTAAGCATAATTTATTAAATGTTCTCCTGTCGAACAATGGGGCTGATTCAAAAAAAGTTACCATAAGGTGTGAGTGCAGTGACTATTTCTAATTCAGAGGCAGCCCTAGTAAGGTTCATTAATGCAAATATGTGCAGCATTGTCGTGAGCTATCTCTGCAAATGTGCTAAATACTAATGAGGCATCCTTGAGGAGAGGCATATGCCAACTAGCCATGTGCTCCCCTTTGAAAATGTCTGCTCAGCTGTGTAAAGTAACATGCAAGCTCATGTTAATGAATACAGCCAAAAGCTCGTGATCACCCATCAAGGTAGAGGTACCCTCAAGGTACCGGTGAGTTTAACAGATACGTAGTGTTGGAATGTGTTTGTGTGTGTCTGCTGGAGAGAGGTAGGGGATAGTTAGTGTATGTCTATGTATGCGTATGTGAATGCAATTTGGGTGGGGGCTGTGTGTGTGTGCATGTGTGGAGGGAAGGGGTCTGTCACACCTCCACACTCCCCTAGACTAATGAGTAAATCCTGCAGTATTGAGGTGGTGGGAAATAGTAGACACCAGTGCCAAGCTGCATATTGTGCCTTAAAGGCACTTAGAAAATAATTAAGAAAGATGATGCTGATCAGTGGAGGGAATGCTAGACACCAGATATTCTGCATATCATTTCTTTAAGGTACTTAGCAGAAAGACAGCATAGATTTGGGGGGGGGGGGCACTAAACACCAGGGATACTTTTATATAGCATGCCCTAAAGACTAAAAAGATTAAAGCCTTGTACCCTCCCACCTCACACAGAGGTCCCCTTCACCACTGCTAGACACCAGGGATAATTGAAAATAGTACACGTGTTTAAAAAAATGTAAAGTAAAAGGGGAAAATGTTTCAAACTCTTCACTTCTGGTACAGAAAGTGGCAGCATTAACCCAGTATGCTACCTAATCAGTTAGTGTAGCCAGGGGTGTTTTGCATAATAGCAAGTTTTAAACTCTAATGTATGGTACAATTCAATGATTGCAACAGTCTGTGAGTTATGAGAAAAGTGTCACTGCAAGAGGCAGCAACAGGAGTGTGTCCGTGTGGGTGGAGGCTTCTGTACAAAGGCAGGAGGGACATTAGATGACACCAGGAACAATATTTAAACTAGTATTGGGACTTTGTTAAAATGTTAATAGAACCCACAGATCCAGCATCACTGTGCAGTGTACACAATTTGAGAAGAATGAAACTCTCATGCCTGGCATTATTTACTCACTGTAAAGACCCATGATTTATACAGGTAATCTCTGTGGTAAGTCTCAAACAACCCACTAAACAAGTATAGTGGGTCCAAAAACAAAACAGTGTAAGAAGATTCTGTGTGTGGAAAATTTTCAATCCATATTTTTCTTCTCAAAAAGCTCAGCACTTGTCTTAAAAGCATATCCCTTGTCTTATAAGCATTTTCTTTGCAGGTCAAGCACTCCTATATTATACAAATCCCTCACTTGCAAAACCCCCCAGGAGTGCCCACTTCCCTGCTAAGCCCTCTACTTTTCTGTCTCATACCAACTCATAATTCTTTCTAGCATGTCGAAGGGTCAGATGCTGGCGTCCTCTCCTACCCAGTTGGTGAATCTGGGAATTCTGAGGCAATGTTACAATTGCCTCATGTACACGGACAACCCTCTCCTCCTCCCACATAACACTAACACTTGCAAGAGATGCAGCTATTTAGCCAAACTGGAGGCTGAGCTCTCTCAACTCAGGACTGGCAAGACCAGGCAGGAGGAGAAGGCAACTACACACACCACAATACAAGTCTCACATAACTCAAACACCACTGAATCAAACACATAAACACACTAAGACATACTCGGAGGCTCTGAGTAAAAATTTACCTAAACAGCAAAGGCCTCCAAAGCAGACACCCAAGCAACTGCAAACTCAAGACACCACACAAACAACACATAAAAAACAAAATCAGTGTGCAAAGCAGTCACTGCCCTTAAGGCCAAATACAACACCAAACATACTTGTCATAGGTGACTCCATAGTCAGACACACTGACGTCCCACTCACCAGGCTGAACAAGAAGGTCACGGTAAGCTGCCTATCGGGCGCTAGAATCCGCCACATAACACAAGCACTCAGGTCACTCCATGGCAAGTACAAGTATGACACAGTCATTGTCCATGCTGGTGTGAACGACCTGAGACGTACCTCCCTGGACTACATGAAAAGAGACATAGAGGAGCTCTCTGATTATGTAGCCCAGGCAGGTATGACCCTGACCCTGAGCAGTATCCTTCCTTCACCATGAATGATGCCACAATATAGTGACAAGATGATCAGCTTTAACAATTGGCTTAATTTCTGGTGTCATTCAAAGGGGATCCAGTGTCTGTCTGCTTGGGATGACATGCTCGACAAGCCACGCTGCTTCGCAAGGGACGGCTTGCACCTGTCACCCCTGGGATTCCGGATATTGGCTAAGGCTCTTGCCACCCCCATAGTGCCTTTTTAGGCAAGGCTCAAATTCTAAACCTACCACCCTAGAAAACAAAAACGGGAAGAAACTAAGGGTAATGCTGCTCAATGCCAGAAGTCTAAATCTCAAAATGCACGCACTCGAGGCCCTACTCAGTATGGAGAACATCGATGTCTGTGCTGTGACTGAAACCTGGTTCAAGGCTCCTGAGACCACCCCGGCACTATCAGGTTTTACCTCATATCATGCGTTCCGGCCCCAAAACCCGGACCATACCACAAAAGGAGGGGGTGTATCCATATTCATCAAGGATACCCACACCTCCAGGTTGGTGGCTACGCACGAAGCATCGGAAACCATCCAGGTGCAATTAACCATAGGCAAAACTGCTCTACAATTTGTAGCATGCTACAGGCCACCCTCTCAAACTCAGGAAACCCACACAGCCTTCCTGAAGACACTGGAGGGTATAAATGTATCACCAAACACCATCATATTGGGTGACTTCAACTACCCGAGTATAGACTGGGAACATTACTCAAGCCCCAACTTTCTAGCCCAAAGGTTCCTGGAGTTCATAAATTCAAATGCCATGGAACAACTAGTCACCGTCCCACAAGAGGAGAAAATATACTAGATCTCATCATCACAAACATGGGGACAAAATGCTCCACACCGAAGTATATCCTCTTTGGTGAGATCAGATCATAAACTAATCTCACTAGAAATCCACATCCCGCCCCCACCCCAAACAAAAAAGACCACAGTGAAGAACTTCTCTAAAGCAAACTTCACACTACTCAAGACAGGTGTGGTATCTTTCAAGGCCCCCGAGCCAATGGAAACCACAACCCAAGCTGCGGAAGCCCTTACAAATGCCTTCTATGAACACCTTCAAGACTGCATAAATCAGGCAATCCCAAATAAAACCAAGGCTCTTTCCACCAAGGGCAAACGTCCAGTCTGGTGGACCCCAGCCATAAACAAACTTTGCAATAAGAGGAGAAAGCTATTACATGATAGAGCAAAATCCCAAAAAGGGAAGGCATCTTTGATCAGTACTAGCAAGAAACTACGATCCCTCATAAAATCATCCAAGGCCAACTTTGAGAAAAAAATTGCCATAGATTCAAAAGACAATCATAAGGCCTTCTTCAGCTATGTCAGAAACCTGGGTGGAAACTCCCAGATATGCTCAAAATTAGTCCAGAATGATACAAAAATCACTGAACCTACAGACATTGCCAACATACTGGCAGACAGGTTCAGCACAAACTTCACCCCCCCCCCCCAAAAGGAGAGATAACTATCCCAACAGAGTGTAGCCTCCCAGACATCTCAAATGCGCAGGTGAAAGCTGCTCTCTCTAAAGCTAAAAACACAGCATCAATGGGGCCGGATGGTGTCCCCGGCTGTGTGCTGCATGAACTCAATGAAGAACTAAACCCGCACATAAGGCAGCTGTTTAATCTTAGCCTTACCACAGGATATGTGCCCAAGGAGTGGTGTACGGCAACTGTGGTCCCACTCCACAAAGGCGGTGCCTCTACGGACCCTGGTAATTACCGCCCCATAAGCTTAACAAGCCTGGTCTGCAAAGCTATGGAGAGGATCATAATGGAACTCATAAACAAGGACATAGGGGACTTGCAGACCTTGGACCCAACCCAGTTTGGCTTTGTCAAGGGCAGATCTTGCCTTTTGAACTTGGTTGACTTCTTCGAAACAGTTACCAAGGCCATTGATGAGGGAAAGGCAGTCCATACAGCCTACCTTGACCTTGCAAAAGCTTTCGACACAATACCCCACTCGGGTATCATAGAGAAACTTACCAGCTTAAATGTAAACCCATATGTCACAAGATGGGTTGCAAACTGGCTAAAGGACAGAACCCACAGGGTTAGAGTTGCTGGAGCCATGTCAGACTCCAAGCCGGTTACAAGTGGTGTCCCACAGGGCTCAGTCCTTGGCCCCTTATTGTTCGGCATCTACTTCTCAGAAGTACAGGCAAACATAGGAGGACTATGGCTGACAAAGTTTGCGGATGACTGCAAACTGGGTGCCATAGTGGATAGTACATCGGACACAGACATCCTTCAGAGGGGTCTCACGGAAACTGATAGCTGGTGCCAGAGCCATGGCCTGAAGTTAAACGCAAAAAAGTGTATAGTCATACCCTTCGGGAAAAACAAGGTAACCCCGAGCTACCATATAGGTGGCAACCCACTAAGCACAGAAGAGGTTATCAGGGACCTGGGTACCCAGGTTGACGGTGGCCTCTCGTTTGACACTCACGTTGCTAAAGTGGTTCAAAAGACCTTCTACATTGCCCATCTGATCATGAAGGGATTCACATCCAGATCAAGTGAGGTCATTGTTCCCCTGTACTCTTCACTTATCAGACCAATGATGATGTATCTCATCCGACACTTGTAGCAATTGGAGAGACCCCAAGTTCCTCACCAAAAGGATAAAGGAGACCAAAAACTGTCATGTGTACTGCCAGACCTGAAAAACTCCCTACCATACCCAGGTTGACGGTGGCCTCTCGTTTGACACTCACGTTGCTAAAGTGGTTCAAAAGACCTTCTACATTGCCCATCTGATCATGAAGGGATTCACATCCAGATCAAGTGAGGTCATTGTTCCCCTGTACTCTTCACTTATCAGACCAATGATCGAGTACAATGCCCCATTCGGGATGTATCTCATCCGACACCTGTAGCAATTGGAGAGACCCCAAAAGTTCCTCACCAAAAGGATAAAGGGACTCCAAAACCTGTCATGTACTGCCAGACTGAAGAAACTCCAACTTTATTCAGTTGCATGCCGTCTGCTCAGAGGTGACCTGTGCCTGACATACAAGGCCATGACCAACCCGGAATTAATGGACATGCTCCACCTCAAAAAATCCAAATCCACCAGAACCACTAGAGCAAGTGACTTAAACCTTAGCATGGATATAAATAGGATGTGCTGGAGGGATAGATTTATCACCCAGAGACTCCCCATGCTGTGGAATAAAATCCTGGTCCATGCGAGGCAGAGCACCTCGCTGGCTCTGTTCAAGAGAAATCTTGACCGGTGGATGGGAGATCGTAGGTAGGTTTACCCCGGGAATCATCTCTGTGTCACTGCTGGACAGAGGCACAACAAACTAATGGGCACATTATTTCTAACATAAGGGGTGGCGTAAGCCACATAACTTTGGGCTAGGCTTATAAATGCCTTAGGGCAGATAGCCTAGTATAAACCTATGAACCTATATATATCTAATTAATCACTGTATATTAATCAGATCAGATAATGGTAGTAGAAGTAGCGAACTTAAACTCGTCTTAAGTCAAAAAAATAATAAAAAATATATAATTTGAAATATTATACAGAATTACTAAGTATTCAAAAGAAAAGTATTCCAAGCAAGGTAGGCAGTCTGTTTCCAGTCAAAAATCCTTTATTAAGTACACAGACTCCAATTGAAAATCCTTTATTAATCACTAATCATCGCACTATCGATTCTCGACACAAATTGACGTCTTTTTCACAATTAACGTTTTTTTAAAAACTACCGAGTTTCGAAGGCCCAGAGTATGAACCACAACCAAGAAACTGATGACCCACTCTCAAGCGCCTGCTTCCTTCTGTCTCAAATAATTAAAATGGCGGAAGACCCTATCATGCTGATCAGGGGAAGCCAAGATACCCCATCCAAAAGGAAAAGAGATCTATTCCCTGTAGTTCTGTCTGAACAAGAGTTAGATGGATCTGATGCATCTGAATATGAAGACATGCAACCCCTCTCTACTTATGAGGACTGTGATGCGGAGGATTCAGTTCCTTCAGCCTCTCCCTCAGAGGATTTTTCCTTTGGGGAAACCCTGCATAACCTTAAGGGAGCATTTCCAATGGGAGAGTCAAGACTACCCTCAGTCTACAAAGAGACTCAGGGAATTCCTAGATCTTCCACAGCATAGACCCATGGCCATCCCTCCAGTTCTGGATGTTGTGGAGGATGTTTTCCTGAAATCCAGCTTGACTCCTGACACCCTCCCTCCTGTACCTAAAAAAACAGACAGGTACTACAGAGCCCCTGACTCGCACAAATTTCTCTTTAAGAATCCTACTGCTGACCCTGAGGTAATTTCTCAAGGGCCTAAAGGAATTAAAGCAACCTCTGCTAAGAATCCCACCCCTATCAGGGCACTAAATTGTCAGTTCCATATGCTGAAATTTCAGCAACATACCCTGGGACTCCTTAAACATAAGATGTCTTCCTCTCCTGCTTGGGCAGAATTTAAAGAATTACAAGAGTTAATGCATTCTGTAAGTCAAGTAACTAAACACACTTTGCACTGTGGTTTTGACACCCTAGAAGCATCTTGCAGGGCAGCAGTCACTGGTTCTGTCATTAGAAGGCATGCATGGCTTAAGGAACAGCCCTTGCCAGAGGGTAGGGGAAGTCATGCATCCCCAATTGCAAACACTCAGTTTGGCAGCTTGGCTTATTCCCTAACTCGCGACCAATCTGCCAACCTCAGTAAACAGGTTCTAGATGTTATCCATGAAGCCAGACCCCCTAGCACCAGAAAGTCTTATGCTGACAAATGAAAAAGGTTCTGCACCTGGATCCAGGCTAAGGGAGCCAATATGACACAGCCATCCCTCCCATCTCATCCTGGATTATTTAGCTGACCTACTACACAGTGGCCTCTCTTTCATCTATAAAAAAAATTCATGCCTCTGCTATTTCTGCTCATTTTCCCACTGAGCAGCCCCTCTTCACACACCCTTTGATCAAACAGTTCCTAAGAGGGGCTAGCAATTTGAGGCCACCCAGAAGGGCACCATCTCCAGCTTGGGACCTTAACTTTGTACACCGGAAAAGCTCAGCCTGCCCCCCCCCCCCCTTCGAACTAGCTTCTTCTGCAGAACTAAAATTTCTCCTCTGGAAAACAGCATTCCTTCTGGCCATCATTTCAGCCAGAAGAGTCTCTGGGCTGCAAGCGCTCATGGCCTTGGAACCCTTCATCATCTTCCATGCTAACAGGGTATCCCTCAGAACTAACCCATCCTTCATGCCCAAGGTGGCGTCCAGTGTGGCTCTCAACCAATCTGTTAATTTGCCCTCCTTTTCCCCTAATCCCCAGAACAAGGGAAGGGATTCTGCACTCTCTAGATGTGCACAGACAGCTCAGATTCTATCTGGACAGGACTAAATCCTTCAGGAAGTCGGATCAACTGCTGGTTAACTTTGTTACAGGGGCAGAAGGCAAAGCCATCTCCAAACAAACAATCACCAAATGGATAGCACATTGCATCCATTTCTGCTACAAGCAACATGGAAAGCCTCCTCCAAGGGGTTCAGGGCACACTCCACCAGAGCAGCTTCCACCTCTGCAGCTTTACTCAGAGGAGTCCCCACCAGGGACATCCTGGAGGCTGCCACCTGGACATCTGTTCACACTTCTACCAAGCATTACCACCTGCCTCTCTTCTCCAAATCCAGGGCAGGGTTTGCCTCTGCAGTCTTGCAGGGCATCGTAGCCAGCCCCTAGTTTCCTTTGCTGCCTCCACCCTTTTCCTCAGCTTTGGGAATCAACCCAAATGTGATGACTGCAACAGTGAAACAGTGAAGAACATATTACAGTTGTGTACACTTACCATAAATGTAGATGTTTGAGTGTATTCACTGTTGCAGTCCTGGTTTCCCTCCCTCCATCCTCCTTTCTTCTCTTTCCTTACAAGGGACTTATTGGTATTAATTTTCCATTGGTGGGGTTTCTTCCACCAGAATAAGGCTCCTGCTTGGGGGCTCCTGACAGGTTAGGGCAAGAAAAACTGATGTAATGGCTTCGGCTGCCTTACTTTATAGTACTGACGACCTGACGTCAGTCCTGCAGCGACAGCAACTGATGCAGAAATACTAAGTCTCTAGTAATAAGGACAGCCATGGGCTACCCTGGCAGGGATAACCCAAATGTGATGACTGCAACAGTGAATATACTCGAACATCTACATTTATGGTAAGTGTACACAACTGTACTTTCTGTCTGATGTACTTTTTGGAACTTTGGGAAGTTGGGGAATTGTGTAACAGTGTTACAGCCTAATGTCAGAGGAAAATACTGCAATGTAATCTCTCTCTTTGTGTTTTCCAGCCTAGGAGGCTATGCTTCTCTTCATGGCAGTGTGTACTGTAAACCGCACTTTAATCAACTCTTCAAATCCAGAGGGAATTATGATGAAGGATTTGGGCACAAGCAGCACAAAGAGCTATGGGCACCCAAATCGGACAATGAAGAATCTCTGGACAAAACTGACGTGACTGAACCACCACAGAGCCCACGAGTGGAAGATTCTCCAATCGCAAAGGTGGGGGTTTTGGCTGCCTGTATGGAAGCTAAAGTAACTTCCCTTTCACATGATAAAGAAGACAAGCCAGTGGAAACCAAAAAATTGAGAATTGCTTGGCCTCCACCTGCAGATGTTCTCAATACAGGAATTACCAGTGAAGAGAAAATAAAAGTATATAAACCAAAGTGGCCACCAGAGGAAGAAACCCACAAATCTGAAAACCCAGAATATACTGAACTGAAAAAATTGAGAAGAAGTGCATCTCTCAAAGAGAGAAGTCGACCCTTTACTGTTGCACCCCCTGTCAAATCAGTGATGGTGAGGGACAGAAAAGATTCTGACCAGGAAAAACATGATATGCCCAGCAAGCAGCATCAGACCAGCATTAAACCAGCTGAAGTGTCACAAAAAGATGCAGAGGTGGAAGTAAAAGCAGAAAGTCCTGTCAGTATGAAAAGTGAAGACTACAAAGACTATCCTGGAAAAGAAGACAAAAGAAAGGAGAAACACACTTATGAGGAAATGGACACTGAACTACACTACACTGCTGCTAAGGAAGAGGAGAAACATAATGAGGAACAAAGTAAACACTTTAAAGAACAGGAAACTCACTTTGTTGAGAAACACGTGAAGCCTATAATTAAGGAAGAAGAGAACAGTGTGATTGAAGAACAAAGCAAGTTAGTTAAGGAACAAAACAAAAATCTGTATGAAGAGTATAAAAAAGATATTGTTGTAGAGCAAGACAACAATTTGATTGAGGATCGAGTCAAACATCAAGCTGAGGAGCAAGTCAGACCTGTAACTGAAGAACAAGACACACATTTCATTGAGGAACAGAGCATCTTAAATGACAGTGTGGCAAATGGGCAGCTGAGTGAGAGTGATGAAAATGAGTTTTATTTGGATATGAAGATATCAAGGAGTGAAAGTTCACCTCAACGTGACGTTTTCAAAACATTTGAGCAAACATCGCTATCTCTTTCTAGCAATGAGGAGACACTAACTTCTGATGATCTGTCTATCAGGCCTATCAACAAATCTCAAGATATCGGATTCTGGGAGGGGGATGAAACAGAGGAACTGTCTGTTGAAGAACAGATAAAACGAAATCGGTACTATGATGATGAGGACGATGATGATGACTGATTCAGCCACCTGTACATGACTTTTTATTTTTTGTGCTGCTTGGTGATGGGCCTTGCTGAATCAGTATTTAGCTGTGAAAAGATGACTGCCTCTCTTCAATGCTTGCACTTTTTTCTTAAAAGTTTTCTAAAACATGTTTGTTCATTATGTGGCACATAGAAATTTTAAAGACCCATAGACCTGTGTTGCTTGTTTCATATGATGCTGAAAGGTACAGAAGGGTGCTGCTGACTGAAAAAGCCCGCTAAAATTCCTTTAAAATAATTTGCCACAGTATAATTTAATGTTCATACAGTAATTTGTATTTTTATGAATTGATCCTTTATTGATGAGGCTTTATTCATTGTATAGAATTTTATATTCTCATTTTATAGAAGAATAAGGAGCTGCTATGTTGAATGCAGGCCAACTAAAATTGGCTGATAAATTCCAAAAATATTATACAAGATGTTTGCTGCTCCCTTCTGGCTGGGATGTGCAACTGTCTGTTGTCTTCATGCATAAGGTCTTGCATGGCAGTGGGTGTCACACTTACGCACACAGTGATGTGTGCACCAACTTTCTATAATCCGAGAAGCCCAGACTGTCATAGAGGAAGAATTGTAATCAGATGAAAACAAGAAATCTGGAGGGTCTCTCATAACAGCAGCTGAAGTGGATCTTTGTTCAGCTGGATTGTGTCCCAGTAAGACACACATGTGATGCACAGTAGTAAACGATCCAAACTCAGGTGCTTGTGGCTATTGTGAATAATGCATTAGTGGGTTAAGCGGACAAGTAGAAGTTGGAGCACAGATAACTGTATTAAGTTCTGTGTGGAAGTCTGTTTCACAATAGCCAGTTTTAGTTACTTGTACTGAGCATGCAGCAGTGTTACTGTGCACTGCATTTTAGTGTGTTGGGCTCCTTGGTCACAATATATGTTGTTCACCATGATGTAATTGCAAAAAAATGTTAAGCAGCTGATCTTTATTTTTATTCTGGCTAGCCTGAATCTCTGGTGTGTGTGTCAGTCACTTTACAGGACCTGATTTCCTTGTGTGCTGCAGTTTTTTCACTGCATCACTTTGATGCTGCATTTTGTGGCACTGTTTCTGCAGCAGTCTGTTCTGTACAGCTGATTTTAGTTCATCATAGATGATTTGAGGTGGTAATGTGTGAAAAAGAGGCTTTGAGGTAAATGAGAATAAAGGTCAGTTATTCTGAAGTCATCTTTTGAGAGAAAACAAAACTAAATATTGTGATGGTGGTTTATAAACTCTGTAGTAGAATGCTTATTCTCTGTCTTTAGAACTGTGCAATTCTTTGGTCCTGTTTATGACATTGTTTTCATAAGCAGTGGACTTTTGCCAGAGTAGTATATTCCCTTTGCATAGTAAAAAAAAAATGTAGGCAGTAAGGTAGACTGGGGAAATGCCTTATAAGGAATATCTCAGGGAAATGAGTCAAGGGAAATGCCTTATAAGGAATATCTCAGGGAAATGAGTCAAGGGACTAAAGTGTGTAGCCCGCACACCAAGGAGGCAAGATTATGCCATGGTGACTTGAAGTGTATTGCTGTTTCGACACATGTAAATGCTCCCTTGATAAAGTGTTGGAAGTTTGTAGTATAGTATAGTTCAACATTCTAAGTATTTCTGTTATTTTGCTGGTATGGTTTACCCTGATGTGGTAGAATTCCATCTGTCAACAAGACAGGATTTTCCCAATGTACTATGTGAGGAGTGACATAGTTTTGAAACGCTTGTTCTCTGAATGCGGCTTTCTATGCCTTTAGTCATGTCAGAATTGGTATTATCCCACCTAGACCAACGTTCTGTAGTTATCACTTTTATATCTAGATAGACTGCAAAATAAGAAAAGTAGATAGAAAAAAAAATCCACAGAACATTGTATAACCAGCAGAGCTTTATGAAACAATGGCCATCAAAGTAACAGCCATACATATTGGAACCAAGGCATGTGATTCAAAACCTTCTGAAAGAGCAACATTATGTGAAATACTACTTATTTATATTAGAAGTTTTACACCTAAGTATTACAGAGTTATTTTAAACCTGAAAGGAAGCATGTTTGAAGTACTGAATATGCAGTAGCTTATAGATAAATCCTCATGAGTTGTGTGGCCACTTGTTTGGTATTAAATTGTGTGTCTGTTTTCTCTATATGGATTTATAGCAGTGAATTGCACTCTATAAAAATTACTTGTTTTTTTTAAACAGTTAATGCAATCATTTTATTTGAGAAGGAAAACTGTCTGTTGAATACAGCAGTTACAAACAATTCCTTACCAGAAAAGTACGAGTAAATTTTCATAGTGCATAGAGAGCTGTGATTATCAAAAATCTGAAAAAAGGATAAACTTATTTCTCACTACTGTAGTACAAGACCCAGCCATCATAACAATTTCAAAGGTATGTAACAAATGTTACACAGCCCTAAGCTGTGTGACAGTCTGGTATAAGGCAAGGGACATTCCTTCACTCCCAACGGTCCCTTAATATCTTTCCTGCTACGCCCATGTAAGTACCTTACTTAAATTAGGGCAGTATTTAAAAACTGTATGTGACTTTTTCCTTACTTTGCTGTCTGTGTCCCAGCACTTGCTAAGTGCTTTACTGGCATTCAAAACTAGTAAAACAATGTTTTTTTTCCCCTTTTGTAACTGATAGTACATGGAGTAGATAAGACACTGAGAGTTGGCGTCACTGATAGCTGTACCTGTTAGTAGGTGCGCTCTACACGGATGTCATAACTCACTTCTTGAGTTTCTTTTTCAAGGTGAGTTTCTTGATTTCAGTGTCTTCTTGAACACATAATAACATGGTTATAATCAGAGGATCTGATAGCAACCCTCTATAACCATGTTTTTAAGTGAGACTAAACAACAGTTGTTTAAACCCTTGATTACAGTTTGTTGATTCCAAATGGTAAAAAGTTTCAGTGTAAGGATAAATCATGTCAGTGAGCAGAAGTAAATAGATATTTTGCATACTGAGATGGCAATCAGTACATATGTGAGATTCTAGAACATTACTAAAAAAATGGTGAAACAGATGGACACCACCAGTAGTGAAAAAATAAAAGTTACCCAACCTCAAGTATTTTATTTACACCACATTTCATGTCTCTCAGCCATCTTCAGATTAAAAATAATCTACATATAAAATTAGACTTTTATACTGTAAAGCAACATGACTTGAGTAAATGAAGCAATGTTTTAAAGGACAATTTCAGCCACATACAAAGATCACACAGTTTGTAGCTTATCAGACAACAGTCTGTATTAGTCAAATATCATTACATTGGCAATATTACCAAAGCATGTTTTTGAATTTCGTAATATAATCCACTAGTACCTAAAGAAAGATAACAATTTTCATGAATGCCACTCAGTAATAACTTTGCTTACTTCTGCTTTTAATAAGCTAAACTGGAGCCATAGCAAAGTAAACCTTTAGTTCAGATCAATATATTTGAGGGTATATACAACTGTCATTGAGATTCCAGTTCAGTAATCGGGCTCCATAACTTCTTCTCCTGATGCATTTTCTTTTTATCACCCCTTAAATGGGGGAAAGGACCATGTCTTCTTCTAAACGTTTTTGTGTAATATCTAATCTTTCCTTGGATAACGGGTCATTCAGCAATGGAGCAATACAAAAAAACAATTTCTTTTTTTTTTCTTTTTCTGGTAGAAACAAAGCCTGTACACCATTTTAGTAAAATTTATCAACACAGAGATTTTGTGACAATGAAGTATGGCCAGCCCATGTTGAGATTAGCTGCTGCCAAATGGTAGAGTGACCTAATGGATAAAAAATATATAGCTTTATTAATCAACCACCTTTTAAAGTATTTTGTTTAGTATTTGATTTCTAAAAGCAGTACCCCCCCCCATAACAACCACAAATATACAGAAAATGTATCACTTTTTATAATAGTCAGAAGACTTTATGCATTTAGTTTAAATTACAAAAGGATGTAAAATGTGGTCTGTTTACAGGCAATTATTGTGTGCAGTAACCATAATAACAACTTCACAGGGCTAAAGGTAATGAGGCTTTCATATGTCTGTAGTGAATAAACCCCAGTATCAGAGAGTCAGCCATATTAAAAGACCTTTTGCAGATTGTCTTGTACGTATTTGCAGCTGCTGAAGAAATATAGTGATAATATTACCAAGAAGGGTTGATTCTTGCAACACCAGACATCTTTGTATTATTGTACAGAACTGGTGTCAGAGCTCTATTTTTGGTATTCTATGGCGAGAGAAGTACATTTCTCCCTAGTTAAGAAACTTCAGCAAACCTGTTTAAGAATGTTAACTTTCAACAACACAGTCCCATTGACATTTTCAGTTGTAATTTGCTCATATATTGAGATATTCCTTCTAAGTCTAGCAATCTGTCCTTCAAGGATTTTAAATGATATTCTGTTGCGGTAAGCATGCTTAGGAGGAATATACATTTCCACCTCCTTTCACTGATTAATATTCTTCATTCTCATTGTTTTAATCGTTTTGCTTTTTATTTTGCAGTGTTTTCATTGCAGGCTTAAATATATACTTTGTTCATGCAGTTTTACATCATTCTGTTGGCTACCCAGTATAAAAGAAGTAAAAAAAAATTTAAAAAACTATATAAAAAGCAAAAAAAAAAGTTCATTGATTAAATGTTATTCAGACATAAATGATTGAATTCTCTTCTGAAAGCTTTAAATATGCTTATTCCAGCTCATGACCATTCATGCATGTGAATTTGGATAAGTGTGTTTCAATACTTCAAAGTTTAAAATCCTTTATTAAATTGCCTTCTCTCTCTTATGGTTAGGTTATAAAAACACGTAAACAGAACCATAATTGGAGGTCTGAAATTATGAAATTCAGTGTAGTGCATTCATTTGTCTTGATTTTTTTTTTTTTTTACAGAAGTGAATGGCTATTTGGTTACCATGATTTTATGATTTGTCTCCATCCCAGCAGATGTACCACACATTATGTGCACTAAGTTACCATCAAGCACAAAGTAGACCGTTCACAACATTCATAAAGGTCACTTTGTTAGGTTTATAAAGAATACCTCCTTTTGTAAGCAGTTCTTGGCTAATAAGACCAGTATAAACACATGAGCTGTTGAAAGCTGATCCTCTTAAAGTAGTGTGCAAAGCTTTTACACTGGAAACAGCTGCACAATTGCATCTCTCAGAATTCTAGACGTGTACTTGCAGCTCTTTGTCATGGCGCATGGCCAGTGTCTGGCATTTAGACAACAGAATGGGAATCTTGCTCCTGTAAGTCACCAAATTCACTCAGTAGCTTTTAATTTTGTGATGTCTCAAGATATGATTGACTCTTGAACATGAGTCGATTCACAATAGGTACTCAAAAGGACTTTTATCTTTAGCTGTCAGTATTTAGCAATGCAGCCACTGCAGTCATTGTCTAGTTGCAGGCACGATTACAGTTTCTCTGATTTGACTGTGGTGAAATAACTAAATATGTAAAGTCTTCAGCTATTTAGTGAGAGAAATGAGCCCATTTGCCATTTGTAGCCGTTTTCGATCTTATGGAATGAAAGTAAAATAATTCTTTTGAAACTAGAGTACCTAAATATAGCAAGAAACTTAGTAATATAAATGATTTATATTTGAAGATGATTCTGACATTATTGTTATTTAAAATGCTGAAAAAGTTATTTTTGGACGTGTTAATAATGAAGTCCTATTATTAGAAAAGGAAGCTTGACTACTACAGATTACTGGTCCCCAAATGAATGGTTTGAACATCAGGTTTAGTTTCCCTCCAGCTTCTTTTCCTACATCCAGAGTAGTAAAGTTATAAATTTAACTCTTGAAAGAGTGTATCATTGAGAGTGTGTGTGGTGTGTGTACTTCTGTACAGGGAATTTGTTTATACAAGGAAATTATGGTTGTATTTCGAGAGAATTTAAAAATTCATACACTTCATTATTGTTCACGTTTTCAACATATGATGATTATTTGAAAGTTATTTATGCCCAAAACTTTGGGCTAAATATTGGTTCATTTTTTCAGTTAGTCTAGTTGTTTGACCAATGTTTAGTGTAAAAGCTGTTTTTACAAGTATGTTTTATATCTAGATTTCTTTTATTCTGGGGAAAGGTGTAAAGTCAGTGGTCTTGTGCTCATAAACAGATAACTAAATAAATTTGTGTAAATACCACTTTTTAGGACTCTTAAGTCAGGAACTTGATATCTTATCTTGCCTTCTTCTGTGTTTGACCTGAAGTTGTATTACATATACCTTCTTCTAATTCTGCCTTCATTCCCACTGTATTGTTTTTTACAGCTGCAGAGGTATTGCTTGACATTTTTTGTCAGATCGGTAAAATATATTTGTACATTTTGTTTCTCAGGATAATGTGAAGAATTCACCAGTTTAATTTTACCTCCTAAGTTATTGTTGTGTGTAAATCCCACGTCAAACTGCCTGAGAAAGTCAGTAACTTACAAGACAAGAACAAGCTAACCACACTGCTAAAGGAGTCAAACAAGGACAAAAAACCTGGTTTATTAAGAGAGGTTAGCGCTTTCGCAAATTGGTCTGAAGAAGCAGTAACTTAGCTGGTTGGAGTGGATTACCATTAGCAAAAACTGAGGATTTTTGTACTGTAGCACTCGTACATATTATTACAGTGCTCCAAAGTAGTGTGCCATTTTGGTAAATAACAGATGGTTTGGATTAATATGAGGACTCTATAAAAGCAGACAGTCATCATTGCTTGAATACCCCAGATGGTTCATTATCACTTCCATAGTTTGGAATGCATGTTGCAGATGTATTGTAACAGAGATAGCCTTGTGTCTTTATAGATGGAACTTGCTATGCAATTTACCTGTAACAGGTATTAGCTGGTTGTGTGATTGCCTAATGTTATATTTAAAAGTGAAATGTCTGCTACCTTGCAAATAGTGACCTCTCTTCATTTCAGCCAGGTTTGTACCTAACAGTGTTGTAAAGCATTGTGAGCAAACCGCTGATTATAATTCTATATGTATAACTAGAATTCATGAAAATCTTATTGCTTGTTTTGAACAGCTATGTTTTTGAAACAGACAGCCTTAATGCTGTATTTCTCTGTAATAATAACACTAGTCACTCGGGCCATGAAAAAATCTGAAATGAAAGAAAGAACTAGTTAAACAAAATTATTTTCTGTGATCCATGATGCATGCAAACAGTTTAGAATCAGTAATTATTATTCACATTTTTGGTGTTAAAAAAAAAAAAAAAAAAAAAAAAAGTCCCTTCGTTATTATTGCCTTTCTAGAAAGAGAATTATTTCATGTCTTCTTTCCCTAACTACTGCATTTCTGCAACTCAGGAGTAGAAGAACATTATTGTAGTGCGTGGAGTGTGGTGGTTATGCTCAGATATTTGGAAAAAGGCAAATCACTTAAGTGCAAGAGTGACGCAAGACCCGACCTTAACAATTAAGCACCCCCTGTTTGTGCTATGGTCAGGTCTAGCTCTCACCAATAAAATCTGCCAAATGACAGCAGCAAAACAAAAGAGATTTGTTTCTGCCTGCTTGGCCATACCAATAAGGTGGCCTAAACTTCCTCTTATAAAAGGTAGTTAGAATAAGATGATGTGTGTACACCTGTACTTTCTAAAGGATACAGAGTCTGAAACTTAAATGTATGTCATTAGTTAGTGACTTCAGCCCTTAGCGGTTTGTCTGAGAATCACAAATTATATGAAGAGCCAACCAAAAATATGAAGCAATAATCCAGATGTGAGAAAATCTGGACAGTTAAGAGTCATGAAAGGTGAGTGTAAACATAGTGGTCTGCATTACACTACTTTTCTGATAGCGTTTTTTTGTAACTAGGAGTACATGGAGCACTTAAAGCTCCATGCAGTGCAGACTTATGATCGGGTCTCACCGATTCTAACCAACTCTTTATTTGTTCTCGACAGATTTACCTTTCAAGGTGAATTTGTTGGCATCCATGTCTTGAACACACAGTAAGTTTGTTAGGATTGACAACCCATTCATAATCATCTAGAATTTCTGCAGTGGGTTTGTACAAGCAGAATTCTTTTTTGTGCATTCCGTGGCAATATTCTGTGGCTTGTGTTCTTTATCTTGTAGGAAATAAAATATGCAAAATAAAAAGCTTTGCATAGGGGTGGATAAGGAGGGGGGATTGATAAGTAGCATCAGAAAAAGGAAAGCTTGGATACAGCAAAACTCTTGGTCATTAAACGAGTAAAACAAACTATACTTAAAAAATATGATTGGTGTACTGTTCACTGTAAACTACACTAATCAGCAGATGTAGTAAAATAATGTGATCGGTTGTATTTCTAGTGGCATCCCAAGCTACAGTGACATGGTCAGCATACAGGGGAACAGTGTGTGGCAGAATCCATTCTTTAGTTGCTGCTGTCCAGTTATTGCCACCAAAGGGCTTTGTGAGGTATGCCCCATATAGGTAAACATATAGAAAATTGTTTTAAACATATTCTCCATCATTGCCTTACTGTTTATCTTACTTGTATTATCATTCTTGATTGGCATACTTCATTATATCTTTTTTCATACATTGCACAGTGCAAAAAAAGAATAAAAAGTGTGATAGGGACTTGTAAAATAATCAACAGGCATCCAATGTACATTCACAGGCCATCAGCCGGAAGACGGGTTTATAAAAGTTTGAGAAATTGGCATTGGCTTGTCATTATTTGTAAAGTTACTATTCAAAAATGAGCCATGATAAAAATGCTGTCCTCACAGTTCCATTAGTGTCAGAAGTACATTTTAGCTGGCAGAAAAATACATATTTTTAACTGACATTTTTTTTAAGTCTGTTTGACTGTACTGCTAGTGTTGAACATAGCAGAATACTATATACATTGTCACACGACTAAAAGACTTTAAAAACAATAACTAGCACTTTATGCCATTTGCTCCCAATTTGTTATATTTCTGTCATCATTTTGTTTTCCATTTTAATCTATTCATTGGTGCTTTGAATGACTCTCTTTAAAAGCCCATTTCACATGTTGAAAGTCTAGTACTTTTTAATTAAAAGGGGACCATTTGAAAGAAATAATATATGCATTAAACTCCTTTTTTTTAATTGTAATAGGTAGTTGTGACATTGTCAGGCTTGAAGGAAAGTTACCTTACTTTTTATGTATACTGAATAAAAAGCTGTCAGATTTGTGATTTGCATGCTAGTAGGAACATTTCTGTGTATTTGCAAAAACTGGTTAACTGCCTGGAGTTATAATTTGTTTAGGTAATAGTTGAACTAAAAATAAAACTTCTGAAGTCCTGTAGAAAATACTGAATAATTTGTTTTTGTCAGTTTTGGTACAAGACACTCAATAAATGCCTAAATATTTTATATTGTTGTAGTGTATTTTTTATACCAAGTATAACATGGTTAAAGTTTGGTCTGCTTATTTCACATCTCAAGTTTGATTCCTGCATTCCACTTATAATCCTAATCAATAATAAGTCACCTGGAATCAGCCCTTAACATAGTATATTTTTGTTTGGGGGAACACCTCATCAGAAAGCAACCTAAGTGTACATAGCTTGCTTCTACTTTTATCCTTTATTACCTGCATTGCACTTTTACTAAATAGGGTTTATTAGATGTGGTCAAATGAAACTCAGCACAGGAATTAGAGATACATAGGCCTCAGACAGGCCTTGACCACACAAGTAAGTGCATTAATCAGGACTCCACACACAATATTTTTACAGGAAAGGAAGATATCAATGGTCGGATATATATCCAAGGAAGAAAGGTAGACAAGGATGAAAGGGAAGTCAGCACTCACTTACATCTACATCACTGCAATGAGATTGATTTAACAACGGAGAATTTGATGATTACCTATCTCTCTACTATTTTTTCGAATACTGAATTAATCAAACATGTCAACCCATTACATAGTGAGGTGGGAGAAGTAGAATGTGAATGTAATGGGACTAACACAGTAGGAAATGAAGTGAGAACTATTTTACATACTCACAATGGTTTTAATGTTTACAACTATACAGATTATGAAATTGGCTATGAATTTTTTACATTGTTCAGTAAAGGGATGAAGTATATACCCACTTATTCTTTTAATTTGGTTGATACTATTAAGGAAATAAAATTATATTGTAGAAGGTTAAATCTGGCACTACAATTTGGACAAACAGATGAAATGATTGAACATGGGACACTAAATAACTTAAAAAGAAAAAGTTCATATATCCCAGTCTCTAACATACAAGTAGCCAATTTTAAAAAAATGGCATGTAAAGAGGTTTATTGGTTATACAAGAATATTAATGGATGTGATGGCAATAAGAAAATAATGAATGACAATCTTACAAAAAATGAACGGAAATGTTTAGCATCACTTATTAGCAACAAAGATATCAGAATTATGAAGCCAGACAAAGGTGGAGGTATAGTTATATACAATAGTTTTGATTATAATGCTCAAATATTTAATATATTACATATATCAGGTAACTATGAAGCTATTTCTTTAAATCAAGTGAATATAGGTTACAAAAGAATAGATTTAGTTATTGAAGAATATCTGATAGACAATAGAATTACGAAAGAGATTTATGAATTTATCAAAGTAGAATTTCCCACTGTGGCCAATATTATAGGTATACCTAAAGTTCACAAGTGTATGGAAAGCCCCCCATTCAGACCCATTATATCTGGATCTAGGTCCAAAACATACAATATAGGTGTGACAATTGATAGATGGACTAAACATGCATATGATAATATTCCACATCTTATAAAGGACTCTTGGAATTTTTTAAGCAAATTAACATATGATATTTGGAAAGAAGGGTTGATTTTTTTGACAGTTGATGTTATTGATTTATTCTCATGTATACCTAAAGATATAGGTTTAGAATATTTTTGTAACAGCTTGAGAAAAGTTTCAAAATTAACTTGGGAAAAGATCAATTTTATTACGGACATGATGAGTTTAGTTTTAGAACATAATTATATTCAATTCCAAGGTGAATTCTTTAGACAGAATAGAGGTGTCGCCATGGGGGCCTCTTGTGCCCCAATTTTTGCAAATTTGGTTATGTTAGAGTGGGAGTCCAAACATGTTTTCCAAAGTGAATTCAACCAATATATAGCACTTTGTCAGATATTTAGACGATTTATTTATTTTATGGAATGGCACACATGAACAAATTAAATTGTTTATTAAATATATCAACGGCACAACTGAATTCTTGAAATTCACTCATAAAATCAATTATGAAGGTATTGAATACCTGGATACATATATAAGTCATACTCGAAATGGGTTTGCATCAAAAATATACAGGAAAACAACATTTTCAAATGACTATATAGAGTTTAGTAGTTGCCATCCCCCACATATTTTCAAGAATGTTGTCAAAGGACAATGCATTCGGGTGGCACGTATGTCTTCTAGTAAAGAATCTATGGAAGAAGAAATAGATTTAATATTTAATATGTTTAAAAGTAGAGGATACCCCATATCAATGTTAAGAGATGTCACAGGTTATGTGAGACAACAATGGAGGAACAAATATTTGCCACTGTTGAAATAGACACGGGAAGGAAAGAAACCATATCAGGACCATTTAAAAGAGTGTGCGTAATTATGTACACACCATACGCCAACCAAGTGAAAGAGATATTGAATAGACATTGGGATCTGATCACCATAATAGATAGTATAGGTATCATATTAGGTAAACATCCCATTTGTGTGTACAAACAGCCCCAAATATTAAGAAGTTACTTGAGAAGACAACACATACAGTAAAATACAAGTCATTTACAAAGGGAACTTCAAGATGTGGCTCTTGTAACCAATGTAAATATATAAATGAAGAGGTGCGATTTAAGTTGGATAACATCAACAAGACATATATAAAAAGTAAGGCAGGGAATTGCAATTCTAGACAAGTAGTATACCTTGCTAAATGTGTCATATGCCCAGCATTTTACATAGGTAAGACTGAGCGTAATTTTAAAAAAAGAATATATGAACATTATTATAAAATTCAGATTAAAGATACAAAGAATGCCTTGTCCAAGCATATTATTAGCAAAGGGAACCAGCATTATTTCAAATTCACTATTTTAGAACATGTTGAAAGCAATGTTTGTGGGGGCAATTGGAAAGTATATTTAGCCATGATGGAAAGCAAGTGGCAGATATTTACAGATGCAACCAGTCTTCCAGGCATAAATGAAAGTATTAGTATCAAACCATTTCACATTCTTGATTAATCAAGTTTGGGTTTTAATATACAGCACAGCTGGGTGTATATATATATACTTTTATCTAATATATATTTCATCATATGTCACCTTGACATTCTATTCAAGATGATCATAGAAGTGTATATATTTATTATTTATATACTTCAGTTAATAATAACATCAATTATTTTAGGAAATGTTTTTATGTATTATTGTATGTGGATTTTTTTAGAGTATATTTAGTCAATATGTGGATACATCAGACATCATTTTTAACATATTCTATATATTTTATAACATTTTTATTACATACATATTATATACAGCACAAGATCAATTAATGCCTAATGTATTATAGTTTTTTATAAATTAAATGTATAAGACAAATGGTAAATATACAAGTTATGTATTAGTTTATGTAAGTGAGGTATCAATGAATGTCTCTTTAAGGCAGCATTGGAATCTTTTTGAATTTTGGCGCCAAATTGTCTTTATAATGAAAGCTTTTGATGGAATATCTTGGTTCTGAGGAAGTCTGTATATAAAACAGATGAAAGCGCTATACCTGTAGAAGCATCTTTGTGGATTTGTGTCATTAAACGTGTTCCTGTACTGTTCGAGCTGCACCGTTTTATTTATACTGCATAAGGAATTGGATTTTATCTGTAGGTTCCACAGTTGATTCATTAATCAAAAAGAGATGATGGCTGTGCAGTACACCTTGATAGCTTTCAAACCCCTCCTCTCTCCAGGGGTTCTCCTGATCAAAACAGACAACACCACTGTGATGTGGTACATCAACAAGCAGGGAGGGACTCACTCCTACCCTCTATGCAGGCTAACCATGACCCTTTGACTCACAGCCTCTTCCATGCAACTACACCTGTTAGCACAATACCTACCAGGCTCTCTCAACTCCCTGGCAGACCAATTAAGCAGAAACCTTCTGAACCCACATGAGTGGCAGCTCAATAGAAGTACCTTCACCCTTATAACTCAAAAATGGGGAACCCCAAAGGTCGACCTCTTTGCCTCCCACACCAACCATCAGCTCAGCAAATTCTGCACCAGGGAGCATCACTACATGGCTTGGAAAGTGGATGTCCTGTCCTTCCCCTGGGTCAAACTCTCTCTGTCTATGCCTTTCCTCCCCTTCCTCTCATCCCCAGGGTACTGCTCAAAATAAGTGAGGAAAAACCAAGAACCATTCTTATAGCTCCAGACTGGCCCCAGACAGCACTGGTACCCCTTGCTGCGCAGTCTGTCCCTGCTGCCTCCATGGCATCTTCCTCAGATTCCAAACCTCCTAACCTAGGGTGAAGTGGAATTCATGCATCCCCAATTGCAGACACTCAGTTTTGCAGCTTGGCTTATTCCCTAACCCCAAACCAATCTACCATTCTCAGTAAACAGGTTCTGGATGTTATCCTTGAGGCCAGATGCCCTAGCACCAGAAAGTCTTATGCAGATAAATGAAAAAGTTCTGCACCTGGACCCAGGCTAAGGGGGCCATTACAGCACAGCCCTTCATCCCTCTCATCCTGGATTACTTAGCTGACCTACTACACAGTGGTCTCTCTTTCTCCTCTATAAAAATTCATGCCTCTGCTATTTCTGCTCATTTTCCCAGTGAGCAGCCCCTTAATGAGCCAGCTTCTTCTACAGAGCTAAAATTTCTCTTCTGGAAGACAGCCTTCCTTCTGGCCATCACTTCAGCCAAAAGAGTCTCTGAGCTGCAGGCACTTATGGCTGTGGAACCCTTCATCATCTTCCATGCAGACTGGGTATCCCTCAGAAATAACCCATCCTTCATGCCCAAGGTGGTGTCCAGTGTGGCTCTCAACCAATCCATTCATTTGTCCACCTTCTTTCCTAATCCCCAAAACAAGGGTGGAAGGATTCTTCACTCTCTAGATGTGCAGAGACAGCTCAGATTCTATCTTGATAGAACTAAATCCTTCAAAAATCAGATCAATTACTGGTTAGCTTTGCTACAGGGGCAGAAGGCAAAGCCATCTCCAAGCAAACCATTTCCAAATGGATAGCACACTGCATTCATTTCTGCTACAAGCAACATGGTAAGCCTCCCCCCAAGGGGGTCAAGACACACTAAACCAGAGCAGCCTCCACCTCTGCAGCTTTCCTCAGAGGAGTCCCCACCAGGGGCATCCTGGAGGCTGCCACCTGGACATCTGTTCACACTTTCACCAAACATTACCACCTGCCTCTCTTCTCCAAATCCAGGACAGGGTTTCCTCTGCAGTCTTGCAGGGCATCCTAGCCAGCCCCTAGCTTCCTTGACTGCCTCCACCCATTTCCTCAGCTTTGGGAATCTACCCAAATGTGATGACTGCAACAGTGAAACACAAAGAACATAGTACAGTTGTGTACACTTACCATAAATGTAGATGTTTGAGTGTGTTCACTGTTGCAGTCCTGGTTTCTCTTTCTCCTTCTATTACCATTCTTCTTTGTTGTTCTCTTTTCCTTGCAAGAGACATATTGGTATTTTCCACTGGTGGGGTTCTTCCACCAGAACCTGGCCTCTTACTTTGGGGGTTCCTGACAGGTTAGGGCAAGGAAAACTGATGTAATGGCATCGGCTGCCTTACTTTATACCACTGACGATCTGAAGTCAGTCCTCGAGCGACAGCAACTGATGCAGAAATACTAAGTCTCTGGTATTCGGGCCGGCCGACTGCTTCCCTTGCAGGGATAACTCAAATGTGATGACTGCAACAGTGAATACACTCGAACATCTACATTTATGGTAAGTGTATACAACTGTACTTTGTTGGGTTAGCAGCCCCCCCCCCCCACATGGGGGGGGTAAAGCATTGCTTTTTCTATTGATATTTTGAATTTGGATATTTTTCTAGTTGATATTATTAGCACTCAAGATGTTAAGATTACTTTTGAAGGAAGTTAATAACTAATTTCTTACAAAAAGTAGAAGCTTATGCTATAACCTTGGAAGGCACTGTGTAATGTCACTTTTTTGTGTTCTTAGATAGATAGATTAGATTAGATTAGATTAGGATAGCGTTCATAGATTAGTAATAGGCTAACTGCCCTTGTGGGCCATTTTAAGCCTAGCCACTTATCCCTTGTGAAACTCAAACCCTGTACCTTGTGTTTATAAGGCAAACACCTTAACCATTAGACCACCCTCCCAACCCAAGAACTACGTTTCCTGATGTAGTGCTACCTCAGCCAGCAGTGCGTTCTATACACACATTTTTAATTTCAGCATTATGAACTTGGCAGAGGTCACCTCTAAATAACAAGAACAAAGTTGAAGATACTAAAGAGTTTGTGTCTCTATTCCATTTTCAAACTAGTGTTGCAGTACTGATCTTTCTGTCTTCCTGCTATGCAGAAGCCTGTGACAGGCCAGATTTCCAGAGTCTTTTCATTATCTCCAGCTGACAGGTGTCCAATGGCAGTGATGTATTCAGTAATACATTAGATCAGTGAGTTAAAAAGGGTACAGTGATTTCCCCAGAGTGAATAGATAAGCTGTTCTGAAGATGATGGGCTTACATAATTCGCCTTCCTAATACTGACAGATGCACACTTGTCAATGTTTAAATTGCTGTTTGCCACTGCCCTAAGGACTTTAATAATGATGCCAGTTTTTTTGTGAATTGACCATGTATTTTTGAAATTATAATTTGTTTTTGCCTAGTGTCATGACTCTTCATTTATTGACATTAAAGGGAAGGGGAAGACCTTTCTTTAAGACTGTATATGCTGAGCTCTTGTAGTCAGTCTGCGTGACTTTGGGTACTTTAGTCATAGGTGACTGTATAGTCAGACACACTGATGTCCCACTCACCAGGCTGAACAAGGAGAAAATTGCAGTCAGCTACCAGGATCTGCCACATAACACATGCACTCACGTCACTCCACAACAAGTACAAATATGACTCTGTCATTGTCCATGTTGGAGTGAATGACTTGAGACGTACCTCCCTGGACTACATGAAAAGAGACATAGAAGCATTCTCAGATCATGTGACTCAGGCAGGTATGACCCTAGCCCTGAATAGCATCCTGTCTTCACCCAGAATGATACCACAGTATAAGGACAAAATAATTGACCAACAATTGTCTAAGCTTCTGGTGTCATTCAAAGGGAATCCAGTATCTGTCTGCGTGGAACGACATGATCGATAGACCACAATGCTTTGCCAGAGATGGTCTGCACCTGTTGCCCCTGGGATTCAGGTTACTGGCTAAGGCTCTTGCCACCCCTATAGTGCCTTTTTTTTAGGCAAAGTTCAAAGGACAAAAACACCATCGTAACAGGTACAAGCATACAAAATCTGAAGGTAATGCTACTCAATGCTAGAAGTCTAAACCTCAAAATGCACTCTCTCAAGGGACTCCTAAAAATGGAGAACATTGATATCTGTGCAGTAACTGAGACTTGGTTCAAGGCTTCAGAGAGCACCCCTGCAATACTAGGCTACAACTCTTACCACACTTTTTGGCCAGCAAACCAGGACCGAAACCGTAAAAGTGGAGGAGTGTCCATATTCACCAAGGATATTCACACCACCAGGCTAGTTGCCCAACACAATGCATCTGAAATTCTCCAGGTGCAACTAACACTAAGTAAGACTACAGATCCACCACCATGCCCCAAGATTCTCTCTACAGCTTTCTAATCATACTGGAAAATATTAAGATACAACCAAACACCCTAATACTGGGTGATTTCAACTACCCCGCCATTAACTGGGAAAACTACTCGTGTACCAACACCTTTGCCCAATGGTTCTTGGAATTCATAAATTTCAGTGCCCTGGATCAACTAATCCATAGTCCCTCCAGGGGCTCCAATATCCTAGACCTGGTCATTGCCAACATGGGAAATCGATGCTCCACACACCTATGGTCACCCCCTCGTTGGTCACGTCTGACCATAAGCTGATCACCCTTGACAGCCACATCCCACCCCCACTCCCCAGTAAGGAAACCTCCGTAAAAAACTTCTCCAAAACCAACTTCATGCTACTCAAATCAGAAGTGACAAACTTCATGACACCTATGCAGATGAGAACTGAAAGTTTGACTGCTGAATCCTACACTAAGGCACTGTATGAGCACATCCACTCGTGCATGAATTGTGCCATCCCAAATAGAACCAAGAAGCTCTCCTCCAAAAAAAAGAAGCCAATCTGGTGGTCCCCTGCCATAAACAAACTTTACAACAAAAGTAAGAAACTGTTGCAGAAAAGAAGAAAATCCCAGGATGCAAAAAACTCTTACCAGCCTCAGTAAGAAGCTGAGATTCCTCATAAAATCCTCCAAAGCTAGTTACAAAAATAAAATTGCCAAAGATTCCAAAGACAACCACAAGGCATTCTGTAGCTATGTCAAGAATCTAAATGGCAATGCTCAGATCTGCTGTGAGCTACAACAGAATAGCATTAAATATACTGATCCCAAGGATATTGCCAATATCCTGGCAGATCGATTCAGTGCCAACTTCATCCCCCCAAGGGCCCATCTCAATACCGAAAGATTGCCAAATTCCAGCAATAACGGCCACACAGGTAAAAACTGCACTCTCCAAAGCTAATGATACAGCATCTGTGGGACCAGACGACATCCCAGGCTGTGTACTACATGAACTATGAAATGAACTGGCACCTCACCTAAGTGTCATGTTTAATCATAGCCTCACCTCAAGCTTCGTGCCCACTGAGTTGCACACAGCTAAAGATCTGAAGTAGTTAACTTCATTGATCAGCAACCTCTGGATATCGGATCCGACCCAGCAGCTTTCCAAGCTAAAGATCTGAGCTCTCAGCTCCTCCCCCTTACCCATAACACCCTGCTACCTCCCTCCATTCCTCAGATCTCATTTGCTGCAGCTTCTGAAGAATAAGGGATGAGCTCTTGGTGTTTTTAGGTGAGAGGAATTTAGGAGTTTTCTGGTTCAAACTCTAGAGATTTGAGTGTGTGAGAGAGTGTTATAGATCCTTAGTTTAGTTAAACCATTTTTCCTTTACTTTTAGTGGTAAATTAGTGTTTTTTTCCCTTCCCCTTACTAGTGTGTGTTAGGGTGTGTGCTTGGTCATCATGGCTGAGGGCCCTAAGGCCATTTTTTCAAAATATGCTGAGTGTGGCCATAAGCTGTCCCCAGTGGATGGCCACACTCAGTGCGTTCTTTGCCTGGGGGCAGCCCACTTGACATCTGGCTGCCAGATCTGTGCAGCCTTCAACCCCCGGGGCTTTGAGGGTCAGGAGGAATAAGTTAATCTTGGCAGGACTCTTACCCCCAGATTCTTCTTCCTCCTCTCCCTCAGTGGCGCCAGTCACGGCTGCAACTGTCCAGCCTTCAGCTTCCCCTCCCCTGGCTGGGACTCAACCTCCCACTATGGCCCAGGGAGAGGGGAGCTCTTCTAAGAAAGACAAAGGGCACAGAGAGAAGGAAAGAGTTGGGCATAAGAGCCATAAGCGACAGGCCGAATCAGCCTCTTCGGCTTCGCTGGCTAAGGTGTTTGGTTCCCCTGCAGGGGTTTCCAGGTCTTCTACCTCTCCACGCTTCTCTCTGGAGCCAGAGGAGGAGTCCCAGTCACCCTCGAGGTCGTCTAGGTGGCCCTCCAGGCCTGCCTCGACGACCTCTTCAAGGTCTACCAGGAGTTTGTCCGACGCAGGTATGGACCGGATGATGCGTCGATTCCTGCAGGCCCAGATGCAGATGGGAGTGCTCCTGCCCCCCTTAGGGAGGAAGCTCGGCCCCTTTCTTCACACCAATTGCTCATGCTCTGATCTACTATCGAGTTTCGGAGCCGGGGAGTCTCCGCCAAAAGTAGTTGTTACTTCATTGCTGGCTTTACCCTCGAGTCTATCGGGTCATTTTTTGGCTCTGAGCTCTTGGGGTCAAGAGCCGAGCTTCTGATCTGTAGGGGTGAGTGTGTCTTTGGCTCCGTTGTTGTTGGAGTGCACTTCCCTCTTGGGTCCGATAGCGTCGACTCCGACATCGGTCCTCACATCGGAGTCGAGGGGACTACTCTCAGAGCCAGGGGAGAGCAGTTCACCTTCAGCGTTCGATGTGGTGGAGAGCGTGCAGTTGAAGAGTTCGAAGTCGCTGGTCCACGCTACAGATCCACTCTTCAATCCCCCGCAGATGGGCCTGTCTTCCATCATCCGGCCTCAGGGATAGACTGCGTCTGCGCCCCAGTTAGTTCCTGTAGAGGAACAGGACCCCATTGGTGAGCCCTCCTCGGACAGTCCCACCGAGGAGGCCCCTCACAAATGAAAGTGCAAGAGGGAGGCACTTGGACTCCCCTGAGTTCCTCACAGAGGACACAGACTTACAGGAAGGGGAAGGTTCCCCCAGGTCACCCCTGGAGGACGTCTCCTTTGGAGACATTATGGAGATGCTTATTAGAGGGGGGTGGTCAGCCCAGAAGCCTTCCTCGGATGAGTCTGTGTTCCTGGAGGTGTTTGATGCAGGCCCGTCTACCTCCTGGGTGTCCCCCCTCCCCCTGGCCAACCCTTTGGTTGACTTGATTACTACCAGGACTTGGAAGGAGCCAAACACTGTGGAGCCAATCCCCAAGAGACTGGACAAAATTCTTAGTCCCCCTTCTGACAAACCCACGTAGAATAAAGGTTCCCCAGTAGCTGCCATGGTGGTGGCGGCTGCCACCAAGAAGGAACTGGCGCAAGAAAGTTCCTTGGTCCATCCTCCTGATAAGGAATCTCGGATGATGGACCACATTGGAAAGCAGATGTTTGCTTCAGCCACCTTTTCTATAAGGGCGCTGAATTATCTGGCACACGTCATTAGGCTCCAGCGGGATCTGATAAGAGTATGCTGGGTCTCCACCAGAGTCCATGGCAGCCGAGGATAAACGTACCTTCTCGACTCGCATGGCCACTCTAAAGTCTATTTCAAACACTTCTATGTGGCTTCTCTCCCATGCCACGGAGGGGGCGGCTAGAGCCAGTGGAACAGGGGTCGCCTTGTGGCGCCACGCCTGGCTCCCTCTTTGCAACTTTGCGGAACCCTTCAAGGCGTCCTTCGCTAATGCTCCCTTTGACGGTTATTCGCTGTTTGGCAAGACCGTCCGAGACATGCTACTACAGAGCGAGAAAGCTGGGAAGACCCTGTCTGCCATCAGAATCCACTTCTCTACTCCTCAGAGATCCTTTTCAAAGAACCAGAGAGGGCAGAAGAAGATGTGGTTCCAGAAATCTCAGCAGTCCCGTTCCGCTCCGGACCCTTCATCCTTCAGAGGCAGGGGTGGACAAGGACACTGGCTCAGAGGCAGAGGGGGGGCCGAAGAGTCCTTCGACTGACCCACACAGCAGCCCTGAGGGGTTACCCGACTGTCCCTCTCTGGAGGCAGTCGGGGGGCGTTTTTCGGAGCATCTAGCAAGTTGGTAGTCCATTACTACAGATCGCTGGGTGCTCCGAATAATATCCAGAGGTTACTTGATCCCCTTCCTGAATCTTCCCCCATTAGTGAGGCGCCTCCCCGACTCTTACGGTCAAAACGTTTTCCAAGTTGAAGACTCCTCCTAAATCGAAAAAGGCTTCACTTCAGTCTCCTGTTCAAGGCCCTATGCCTAAGAAACAGATGCTCAAAATGGCTGAAGATTTGATTTCACTTATCAGGGGTTCACAGCCTTCTCCTGACAAAAGGCCTAGACAAGAGGAAGAATCTGCTTCCTCTGAACAACTGTCTATTTCTTCGGATTCCTCCGAGGACCAAGACTATTCCTTCTCTCCTTATGAAGATTCTGATGCTGAGGAATCTATTCCCTCAGCTTCCCCTCCAGAAGATTACTCTTATGGGGAAACTTTACACACTATGAGGGAACATTTTCACTGGGAAGGTCAGGATTACACTGATTCCAAGAAAAGGCTGAGAGAGTTTCTTTTTCTCCCCCAACACAGACCTCTAGCCATCCCTCCTGTTTTGGACATTGTGGATGATGTCTACTTAGAATCCAGTTTCAGCCCTGACTCTCTCTACCTCCTGCCCCGGCAAGCCTGACAGATACTACAGAGTTCCTGATTCCCACAAATTCCTTTACAAAAGCCCAGTAGCTGACACAGAGACTATCTCCCATGGTCCCAAGGGGGCTAAGGCTTCCATGGCTAAAAATTCAGTACATTCTGAAAGGGATTCAAGAGCACTAGACAGATGGGGAAAAAGGTTTACACCTCAGCCACTTTAGCTATGAGAGCACTAAACTGTCAATTTCATATGCTTAAGTATCAGCAATTTCTGATCTCTCAGTTAAAACAAAAGATAACCACCTTACCTCAACAATCTGAAATGAAAGAAGTACAGGATTTGGTGCACGCCACCGAGCAGGTGGGCAAACATACCTTACAATGTGGGTTTGATTCTTTAGAGGCCTCCTGCAGAGCAGCTGTCACTGGATCAGTTATACATAGGCATGCCTGGTTAAAAGAACAAAGTCTGCCTGATCATGTTAAAGCAAAACTATTAGATGCTCCCTTACAGCAGGATGTTCTTTTTGGTGTTAAAGCAGAGGAAGTTTTAAAGAAAATGGAAGATAAGGCAAAATCAATGCAGACAGTCAAAGATTTGCTACAAGTACAGCCCCCACGCTTCAGCAGAAACTGGCCAACAAAAAATTGGTCCTTTCCAGCCACTGACAGGCCTCAGAGGGGTAAATACAGGCACCCAAGGGGCAGAGGACAACCACAAGCTCAGTATAAGCCTCGCCAATGGGGCACTCCAACCCAGAAGGGAGGAGAAGACAGGTCTCAACCCACCAGAAGGCAAACTCAATGACTTGCACCTCAGCTGGCCAAACAAAGCTCTTTTGTCAGCCCCCTTGGGGGGAAAACTAGCACTTTTTGCAAACAACTGGCACATGGTCACAAAGGACAAATGGGTCTTAGACATAATTTTACAAGGATACAGATTCCACTTTCACACCTTGTCAATAAAAAGAGGAATGCCAAACCTGCCACAAAATCAAAGGGCAGAGGCTCAAAAACAAATTACAGCTCTCATGGCCATGAGAGCCATTCAAAGGGTACCAACTCAAGAGCAAGGCCAAGGATTTTACTCAAGACTCTTCCTAGTACCCAGGAAAGAAAATGCTTGGAGACCAATTCTGGACCTTTCAATTCTAAACATTTACTTACAAGTTCCCAAATTCAAGATGCTAACACTACAGCAGCTACTTCCCATGTTGGGCAAGGAAGCATGGCTGGTAATGTTGGACCTCAAGGAGGCATACCTGCATGTCCCTATCAGACAAAGTTGCAGAAGATACCTCCGTTTCATTGCAGGTTCAACCCATTATCAATTCTCTGCACTGCCCTTTGGCTTATCTACTGCACCCAGAGTATTCACAAAATGCCTGGCACCAGTAATTGCATACTGCAGACAAAGAGGAATTCAAATATATCCATATCTGGATGACTGTCTCATCCAAGCAGAAAGAAAAGACATTCTCTTACAACATCTGGCTTTTGTGAAGCATCTACTAAATTGTCTGGGGTACACAGTAAATGAAACGAAGTCAAAACTAGTACCCTCACAAGAAATGACATTCCTGGGTGCCAGCTTGGACACAACGGCCCAGAAGGCTTATCTTACACCAGACAAGCAATTACAACTGACTCAATATTTCAAGACAATGGCAACAAAGACCCAATTAACTTTAAGAAAAATTCTGCAGGCTTTGGGCTTCATGGCATCTTGCATTCTAATAATACCATTCGCAAAACTGCATATGAGGAAATTACAGTGATACCTAAAAAGCATATGGTCTCAACACAGCCACAGCTTGGACACAGTGATATCTCTCATTCCCTGCCTTCAACAGGAATTTCTATGGTGGGCACAGGCATGTCACCTCAACAAGGGTCAGCCTTTCATCTTGCCCCCACCCAGGCAAACTATCACAACAGATGCTTCAGACTATGCCTGGGGGGCACACATGGCAGGGCAATGCATTCAAGGCCTATGGACTGCAGAACAAAGAAAACTGCACATAAACCAAAAAGAGATGCTAGCTGTACAGAAAGCTCTGACAGCCTTCAAGGATCTACTACAGCCAGGACAACTTGCAATAAAGACGGACAACACCACAGTAATGTGGTACATAAACAAACAAGGGGGCACACATTCCTACCCTCTTTGCAGGCAAGCAATAATCTTATGGAACACAGCTCTGGCCTACCAAGTCCAGTTACAGGCTCAATTCCTGCCAGGACAGAAAAACACAACCTAAGCAGAAACATCAAAGATCCCCACGAGTGGAAGCTAGACCCACAAATATTTACAATGATAACTCAAAGATGGGGTCTACCAAATATAGACCTGTTTGCCAGTCCTCAAAACTACCAGCTGACAAAATTTTGTACAAGGACATTCCACCATCAAGCTTGGAAAGTGGACGTTCTCTCCTTCAGTTGGAAAAACCTGACAGCATATGCCTTTCCTCCATTACCTCTTCTCACAAAGGTTCTTTTGAAGGTCCGAAAGGAGAAACCTCGACTGATTCTCATAGCCCCAGACTGGCAACACCAGCACTGGTACCCGCTATTGAAGAATATGGCTCACAGCCCACCATGGATATTGCCTCAAATTCCTCATTTACTCACGCAGCAAGACAAGCAGATTCTACACAGCCAGATCAAAACCTTAAACCTGGCTGCATGGCAAATCAATTAAGCATCCCACCAGCCCCTCTTTCACAAGCAGTACTGGATGTTATTCTAGAGGCCAGGAGGCCAAGCACCAGGAAGGCTTACTCAGACAAATGGAAAAGGTTTTGTGCTTGGAACCAAGCTAAAGGCCAAGACACAACTCAGCCTCATATGCCTCACATTCTGCAGTATTTAGCTGAGCTGTTGCATAAAGGACTTTCCTTCTCCTCTATTAAAATCCATGCTTCAGCTATTTCAGCTCACTACGACACTAATCCACCTTTATTTTCAAATCCTCTTCTAAGGCAGTTCCTCAGAGGGGCAAAAAACATTAGACCACCTAGAAGAGCCCCTACACCAACATGGGACCTCAACTTTGTTCTGGAAAAACTAACGCTACCTCCCTTTGAACCAGCTTTTTCTGCAGACCTTCAGTTTCTATCCTGGAAGACTGCCCTGCTCGTGGCAATAACTTCTTCTAGGAGAGTCTCAGAATTACAGGCACTTATGGCAGTGGAACCTTTCCTCATTTTCCATCAAGACAGAGTTTCTCTACGAACTAATCCTTCCTTCATGCCTAAGGTGGTTTCCAGTGCAGCTTTAAATCAAACCATCCACCTACCCACTTTCTTCTCCAATCCACAGAACAAAGGTGAGAGACTCCTGCATTCCTTGGACATTCACAGGCAACTTCATTACTACTTGGATAAAACTAAGGCTTTCAGAAAAACTGACCAGCTCTTTGTTTCCTATGCTACAGCTTCTCAAGGGAGGGCCATATCCAAGCAAACCATTTCTAAATGGATAGGCCATTGCATACAATTCTGCTATACCCATCATGGGAAACCAGTTCCTCCTACCATTAGATCCCACTCTACCAGGGCAACAGCTACCTCTACTGCCTTTCTCAGGGGGGGTTCCTACCAAGGAAATTTTAGAAGCTGCAACTTGGAGTTCTGTACACACCTTCACCAAACACTATCACTTACCTCTTTATTCTAAGTCCAGGGCAGGCTTCGCCACTGCAGTTCTGCAGGACCTCATTGCCTCCACTAACCCTCTATGATGCCTCCACCCTACCTTAGCTTTGGGACTCAACCCAAGTGTGATGACTGCAGCAGGGTAACACGATGAACATAGTACAGTTTTGTTCCTACCATAAATGTAGATGTTCGAGTGTTCACCCAGCTGCAGTCCAGGTTACCCTCCCTCCAACCCCTCTGATCTACTGGCTAAATCTTTGCTATGCCTTTCTGATGTATTTGCTTATAGCTGAAGGGATTTTGTGTTTGTACAGTGTTCACACCTTTTGGTACTAATTTGGATCACCTTTTTGGGGGCACCTGACATCTGGAGCAAGAAAAACTGAAGAAAATGGCGTCGGTTGCAGTATATGTACCCCTGGTGCACTGTTGTCAGGGATGAGGCGACAGCAACCGACGTCAGACCAAGACTTTTGAAATCCGGCCGTCTGCAGGACCGCCTGAAAGCAGGATAACCCAAGTGTGATGACTGCAGCAGGGTGAACACTCGAACATCTACATTTATGGTAGGTACAAAACTGTACTTTATGGTTGATAAGTGGCAAACTCGATCTGAGGACTGGAGGGAGGTAGCAGGATATTATGGGTAAGGGGAGGAGCTGAGAACTCAGATCTTTAGCTTGGAAAGCTGCCTGCTCAGATCCAGGTCGGATCCGATACCCACAGGTTGCTGACAAATGAAGTTATCTACTCAGATGGAACGTTATGGTGAGTACATAACTTCTCTTTATCCCACTCCACAAGGGGGGATCCATCTTGGATCCTGAGAACTACTGCCCCATCAGTCTGACAAGCCTGTTCTGCAAGGGCATGGAACGTATTATCATGGAACTTATAACCAAAGACAAACGTTTAAACATGGGACCCCACCCAGTTTGGGTTCATGAAGGGCCAATCTTGTCTTCTGAACCTGATTGTCTTCTTCGAATCAGTCTCCAGAGCTGTGGACAAGGGTAAGGCAGTAGTCCACACAGCCTATCTGGACCTGCCAAGGCCTTTGCCACTATCCCCCACTTTGGAATCATAGATAAACGTACTAAGCTGGGAATTAATCTCTGCGTCGCCAACTGGCTTACTGTCAGAACCCACACTGTAAAAATAGCTGACTCCAAGTCCAGCTCCAGACAAGTGACAAGTGGAGTACCTCAGGGTTCAGTCCTGGGACTGCTCTTGTTTGGCATCTACTTCTCTGAAGTACAGGCCAACACTACGGGACTCTGGCCAACAAATTCGCAGATGACTGCAAAGTGGGAGGCATTATTGAATCCCCAAATGATGTGGATATTCTACAAAAGGGCCTTATAGAAACAGATGCTTGGTGCCAGAGCCATGCGCTCAAGCTCAATGCCAAGAAATGTATAGTTATCCCCTTTGGGAAAAAAACATGTACCTGTGAATTACCACATAAGTGGCAGTACACTAAACACCGAAAGTATGATAAGAGACTTGGGACACAGGTAGATAGTGGTCTCACCTTTGATAACCACATCGCCACAACAGTCAGGAAATCCTTCTATGTGGTACACCTCATCACTAAGGGCTTTTCATCCAGAAAAAAGGTGGTCATTGTCCCACTGTACTCATCCCTCATTAGACCCATTATAGAATACAACGCCCCATTTGGTATGTACCTCTCAAGACATCTGCAACAACTGGAAGAGCCACAGAAATACCTCACTAAAAGAATCACAGGCCTAAAGCAGATGCCGTATGTTGACAGTCTAAAAAAACTCCCAGCTATACTCTGTCGCATATCGTCTAGTCAGAGGCAGTCTCTGCTTAACATATAAGGCCATGTCAAACCCAGAGCTGTTGGACATGCTACACTTAAAGAAATCCCAATCTCTCAGAGCCACCTGCTCCAGGGATCTAAACCTTGTCATCACAATGAACAAAACATGCTGGAGGGATAGGTTCCTGACCCAGAGACTCCCCGAACTCTGGAATAGACTGCCCATACATGTCAAGCAGAGCTCCTCTTTGGCCTTCTTCAAAGGTAACCTTGACAATTGGATGGGAGATAGGAAATTCACCCCAGGGATCACATCAGTCACCCTGCTAGACAGGGGTCCAGTGAAGTAAATATTATGGGAAGAAATAGCCAGGGAATTGTCATGGTTAGGCTTGTATAGGCCCTAGGGCTGATAGCCTAGTACCAACCTAAGAACATGCTAGTTACAGTCATTTTGTCTTCATGTGAAATGCATCTGTCCATCATTGCAAAGACGAGATCTTTAGACCTACATTGTTACTAGAATCTTCAAGTCCTACTAATCAGTATTATTGAAATGCATTACACTGTATGTGCTATTCTGGTAGTCAGTAGTGTATATGTCATCAACCAGTTAGTGCAAAATAAAGCAGGATATTGTGAAATCAGGTACAGTCGATGTAACACACAATATGTGAACATAATTCATGAAACATGCTAAATGAAAATGTAGGTCTGTCCATGTGTTTGGCTGGAGACCACAGTTTAGCAATGAGACATAGCTGCTGCTCGTCAAGTAGAGTGAGAAATTCTTCCTGCCTACAAAAAAATAAACAGACTAAAAATGAAGTGGAAAACTTCTGAAAACAGCAGCAACAAAACAGTTCTATTAAACATTTTAAGAATTAAAATGCTTTACTTTTACTATATTTTTTCTTTGTTTTATGAAGTGCTTTGTTTAATCTTAAATGTTGGCTTGGTATGCATGGGAGACCTGGTGTCCGTATTCAATACTCTGTGGTGTACAGGCTCTAAGTGAAGTAGTGCTATTACTAAAGTCTGGGTGGGACATACTTGCCAGGATGTCCGGGCTTAAATATAGGCCCACCATATGTCCACAACATTCCATGCCCCCAGTCTAGGGATCCTGACCAGCAGCCTATGCTAAGGATATCTTACTAGCTGTTTCAGAGAACTAGTGCTGTTGCTAAGTACTTGTGAAAGGCATGTCCTTTAAATAGATGTGCTCATTGCTGGGATGCTGGTAGTGATGTAACGCACCCTCATATCTGCCTGAATGATGGCTCCCTTCAAGCAACTCTCACCCTAATCCTGGTGACATTTTCTGCTAAGAGATTAATGGATTGTAGCCCTTTGCAGGAGACATAAGCATGGGGGCAAGAAACACACGGGAAAAACAGGCTATGTCCTCTATGAAGACAGGGGAACCTGCACAGAAAGGTTAGACAAAAGGTAAAGATGGTAAAAAAAAATAACAGTAAAAAATGGAGACTGGAAAGACAGATATCCAGGAAGCCAAATAGCCAAGTGAAGATGGGCAGTGGTGTACAGGAAAACTTTTATTTCTTTGTTCATCTGTTTACGTCAGGAGTTGATAGACACTTGGGGTGTATACTTGGAAGCATTAAGATTTTCCCTAGTTATATCCAGACTTTGTGCTGTGTCAGGTTTATATTTCTGCCTGTGAAGCAAAATGCATACAGTGGTTTAACTTAAGGTGATTGTGTAGGGAATCTGTGTGTTTTGTTTCTAATCATGTAATTTTTATTCAGAGATCCAAGTACTAAGCATGTCTATGTCTTCCCTATTTAAACCAGATTAGAAGTCTATATTAGTACAATTGCAAATGTGTATTTATAATATAATTGCTGGTTTATATATGTCTATATCTATACATCTATATATTCTTGCCAGCAAACTTCACAATGACAACATGCACCACCCCTAGGAGTTATTAAAGCCATGCCTTTTATTGCAGGTGACATCTCTATTATGTTCTAATCAGGATATTTTTTTACACTTATTCCCAATTTGTAAGAGGCTGTGTGAGATTGCTGTAGATACTGATTATGATTTTAGCAAATCCAAGTTAAACATAAGTCATTAAAAGTTGCTTCATATGATGTTCTGCATAAGGATCATTTAGTACATGCATGAGATAAGCTGTAGGTGGGTGTCCGTGTTCTGGTCTGACTTGGAAAGCAGTCAGACATTCCCAGGAGGGACATAAGGTTCCTGTCATGCCATGGCTTATCACCAGGAAGCATCTAAAGGAGACCACAGTCATAAGATATCAAGATTTGCAGGCAGAAATGAGAGCAATGTGGAAGAAAGATACCCAGACAGTTCCAATAGTAGTAGGAGCAACGGGTCTTATAAAAAAGAATCTACAATCATACTTAGATATGATACCAGCACATGTAACCCTGTACGAACTGCAGAAAGAGAGCCACAAAGCATCATAGAAAATGATGGTCTACATCACATGGGATTTTCCATTAACAACAGTTCAAAAGACAGATGTGAGAAAAACAGATATAGTGGTCAATGAAAAGAAGCATTAGTCATTGAAATCACTACACCCAGTGACTACAGTGTCTTGTGTACAGAGAGATACAAAGTCATAAAATGTCAGGATTTGCAAGCAGAAATGAGAGCAATGTGGAAGAAAGATACCCAGACTGTTCTAATAGTAATAGGAGTGATGGGTCATATAAAAAAGAATCTAGAATCGTATTTAGATATGTTACCAATACAAGTAACTCCGTACGAATTGCAAGAGGAGTCACTACTGGGCACATTGTGGGTGCTGGGAAGAGCACTTCTGGCTGACATCAAAGATTGAAACGATACTAATTTCATGAACTTTAGTCATACTTTGACATAGGAATGGGGTCCATTCCTGTCATGGTATTAGAAGCCTAAAAGATTTGGAGAAATTAATGAGAGAGCAAAACCTGCATCTTTGTTAGATGCCCTTCTGTTCCTGTGTTGCAGTATTCCTTGCATGATGGATTCCCTGCTGTAAACAATCCTGATGCCCTTCCAGTTTACAAAAGTGTTTTACCACTGCTAGGTACGTGGGACGTCACCCACAGGCCCATGGCCAGTGTCTGCCATAAAAGTGACATCCACATGTACCATCCACAGAACTACTCTGTTGCCAGTCCAAACACCATCTTCGACCATCGATCTGCTCCATGAGCTGTTGATTGCTGTACTAGCCATTTCAGATAAGTGCCCCATTGAGTTTTTTCTTTTACTTTTGCTACTGCTTTTCTGTCTGAGGTTGCGTGTCATCCAGAAAAGGTAAGAAAACAAATTCCACAATCAGTGTCTTTTTTGCTTGGGCTGTAACCATGACCATAAATCTTTATCTGTATGTCAGGCATTTGTTCCCAAAACCTTGCTTAGCCACCTTCAGTTGCCTAATAATTTCCTTCAGAATCAACATTTTAAGAGGTTAGCACATAACGTTATGGAGGGTATTTCGGGTCTTTCTGCTGAACCTGCAAAGCGGGCCAAAGAATTCGGGCCTGAAGCTTCGCCTGCACCTCCAGTTTCAGACAACCCTCTCAAGGCCAGTGAAGGCCCAGAGGCCCATTTGGATTTTGGCTTGGATTCCACGCTAGGTATGGGAGTGGAAGCCATCAGGGAATCAGCTACTGGCACATCTTGGAGGTTTTGCAGACACCTGTTTTGGATGAGCAGGGGGAAACTAGGCTCATTAT
The DNA here is from genome assembly GCF_019279795.1 of Protopterus annectens. NCBI lineage: Eukaryota > Metazoa > Chordata > Ceratodontiformes > Protopteridae > Protopterus > Protopterus annectens. The sequence continues at coordinate 823,486,192 of NC_056743.1, forward strand.
TTTGGAAGGTCCTCTAGGTATTCCTCAGATCTTGGTTCGGGAGGAAGTACCAATGACTGTTATAGAATGCAGGCCTATGTAGGGTCCTTCCACTTTCCATAAAGCTGATGTACCCTTAAAAAGAAATAGAAAAAGAAACATCTTCCAGCCCCTCCGGAATCTCCGCCTGACTGGCAGGCCTTCACACAAAGATTATTTAATGCCTTCATGGGTTTAAAGCATCCTACTGGTGTTTCCCTTCCTAGCCCTCCTTTTACTTCTTCCCCTCAGAAAAGGTTTAGGGAGCAGGTCTTATCTGAGGATGAGGATTCCTCAGAGGAAGAGTCTTTGATATACTCTGCCCAGATTTCTTCTCCCTTAGAGTATGCCTCACCTGAGAAGGAGTCCAATGGACCGGAGTCTCCTGGTGAAGATATCACCTTTGAGGAGACTGTTGCTCGTATGAGGGAGTTTTTCAAGTGGAACTGCTCACAGGATGTTCTTTGTGTTTCACTCTTGCAGTCATTACATTTGGGTAAACTGCTTGCAGGTTGCCCTCAGTCAGCCTGATTAACAAAGTCTTGGGTCCTGCTTCGGTTGCTGTCCCTTCTTCCATGACATCAGGTTGTCAGGAGTATAAAACATGCAGCCGACGTCATTACATCAGTCTTTCTTGCTGTGTGGTGCCTGAAGCAGAAGCAGTTCACAAGTGCTGGTTGGGCGACTCCTGAAATTTTCATTTTCGAGTTTCAGAACCGAAGTCTTCAACTTAAAGCTAAGTACCCTGTTGGGAAAACTTTTTCTTGCTCCTTACCGATGTCAGTAAAAGTTAATAATTGCATTACTTGTGGAAAGCAAATACCTCATAAAGATTTTCATTCGTAGTGTATTCCTTGCCTAGGCCCTGACCACGATGTACCTTGCTGTCAGTTTTGTGCTTTATTTAATCAGTGCACTATCTGTCGTCAGTACATTTTTGCCTCTAAATCAGTTCTCAGTTTAATTATCCAGAAATGTTGGTTAGCCATCCGACTACTGGGATTCCAAAAAAAACTAAAGATAAAGGCAGAGACAGGCCGCCGAGGTCCAAAACTGCCAACGACGCTTCTCCTAAGCCAGTTGCCAGTTCACCGGTACTCAGTGAGGCGCTTTTGCAGCCCCTGATACCCGCTACTTCTGATTTGCAGGCTTCTACTGAGACCCATTCGGAGTCCGGTATGCCGTGAGATACTTTAACTATGGAACCCGTGGATGTCTCTACCTTGGATGGGTCCGGAGCCGCTGCGCGGGCACCGGCTTCTGAGGGTGTATTCAGGCCTACATACTTGCATATTAAATTGACACCTCCTTCATTACTAAGGCCTAAATCTCGATCCATGTCTAAATAACAGACGCCAGGCCACATGCTCAGGCCCCTATGCCTAAAAATCAAATAAGCTGAAGATCTAATAATTCAAATCAGGGGTAGTCAACCCCCCCCCCCCAAGAGGCCTAGGGCTGAGCTGGATTATGAATCTTCTGATCAGGATTCTGTTTCTTCTGATTCTACTGATGACCTGGATTTGTCCATACCTACTTATGAGGATTCTGATGCAGAAGATTCTATTCCCTCTGCTTCCCCTCCTGAGGATTTTTCATTTGGGGAAACTTTACTTACTTTAAGGGAGCATTTCCACTGGGGAAAACCAGGAATTTTCAGATTCAAAAAAGAGGCTTAGGGATTTCCTCCTTCTACCTCAGCATAGGCATTTGGCTATACCTCCTGTAATAGACATTGTTGTGTTCTCAGAATCCAGTTTGGCCCCTGATTCCCTGCTCCTAGTAAACCTGACAGATACTACGGCGTTCCTGAGTCCCACAAGCTCCTTTTCAAAAATTCTGTTGCAGATCTAGAAACTATTTCTCAGGGGCCCAAGGGCATTAAGGCTTCTACTGCTAAAAATCCTACTCCTTCTGATAGAGACTCCAGGGCGCTGGATAGATGGGGTAAAAAGGTTTATACTTCTGCAACCTTGGCAATTAGAGCTTTAAACTGCCAATTTCATATGTTAAAACATCAGCAACATATTATTGGACTGCTTAAACAGAAAACAATGTTGATTCCTGACTGTGTGGAAAATAAAGATTTACAGGACTTAATGCATTCTGCTGAACAAGTTGGAAAACATATTTTGCAATGTGGTTTTGATTCTTTATAGAGGCCTCTTGCAGGGCTGCTGTTACTGGATCTGTGCTTAGAAGGCATGCTTGGCTTAAGGAGCAATCTTTGCCTGATCATATTAAAGCTAAATTGTTGGATGCTCATTTAAATCAGGACCGTCTGTTTGGCAACAAGGCTGAAGAAGTCCTTAAAAAGGTGGAAGATGAAGCTAAATCTATGCAAACTGTTAAAGATTTTTTACAAGTGCAACCTCCGGGATTTAGTAGGCACTGGCCTACTAAGAATTGGTCCTTTCCAGTCCCTTCCAGGTTCTCTCAAGCCAAACCCAGACACAGCAAAACCCCCAGGTTTCAGTCCCAGGGGACTCTCAGAACTAATCAGTGGGGGGCCTCCACTTCCATAACAAGACACCCCCCTATGGCAAACAGTCTCAATGACTTCCTTTTAAAATTCCCAAGCACTTATCTTTTGACCGCCCCTTTGGGGGGAAAGATTGCTCTTCACGCAAAGAACTGGGAACTCATATCCCAGGACAAATGGGTTTTAAATATAGTGTCACAGGGATACAGATTTCATTTCCACACATTGCCAACACCAAATGGGTGGCCAGACCTGCCCCCAAATCAGTGGGCAGAGGCTCAAAAACAAGTACTTTCCCTCTTAAATATGGGGGCTATTCAACTGGTACCAGAAGAGGAAAAGGGACAAGGTTACTACTCCAGACTTTTTCTGGTACCCAGAAAAGACAAATCATGACGTCCAATACTGGACCTGTCTACTCTAAACACCTTTCTGGAGATTTCAAAATTCACGATGCTGACTCTTCACCAATTACTTCCTATGCTAGGCAAAGACGCCTGGTTGGCAACACTAGATTTAAAAGAAGCATACCTGCACATCCCAATCAGGGAATCTTGCAGAAGATACCTACGCTTCAAAGCAGGCTACACACATTATCAGTTCTCTGCACTGCTCTTTGGCTTGTCTACTGCACCCAGGGTATTCACAAAGTGCCTGGCTCCAGTTATTGCATTTTGTAGGCAAAGAAGTATTAAAATATACCCATACCTGGACGATTGTCTAATTCAGGCAGAAAGCCAGGGCATACTTTTGAATCATCTGGTGTTTGTAAAAAGGGTTCTAACTTGTCTGGGGTACACCATAAATGAAAAGAAATCACAACTGGTACCCTGTCAACAAATTACATTCCTCGGAGCAAGCTTGAATTCAACTGCCCAGATGGCTTACCTCACGCCAGAAAAGCAAATTCATTTGGTAACCTATTTCAAACAACTGGCCACAAAAAAACTGCTGTCTGCAAGACAAATACTGCAAGCCTTGGGGTTCATGGCCTCCTGCATTCTTCTAATTCCATATGCAAGACTGCATATGAGGAAACTACAGTGGTATCTAAAAAGTGTATGGAGTCAACATTCTCACAGCCTGGAAACAATGATTCCTATCATACCTTGCCTACGCCTAGAGTTCCTCTGGTGGGCAGAGGCCTGCCACCAAAACAAGGGACTACCATTCACACTACCCCCTGCCACCCAAACCCTAACTACAGATGCATCAGACTATGTATGGGGGGCTCACCTGGCAGGGAAGTGCATTCAGGGCAAATGGAACCCAAGTCAAATGCACCTACATATCAATCAAAAAGAAATGTCAGCTGTACAGAATGCTCTGACAGCCTTCAAAGACTACATTCTTCCAGGACAACTAATGGTAAAGACAGACAACACCACAGTTATGTGGTACATAAACAAGCATGGGGGGGGGGGTACACATTCCTACCCACTCTGCAGACTAGCCATGGCATTGTGGAACACAGCCTTGAGCTACCAAGTGCACCGACAAGCTCAATTCCTGCCAAGAAAATTGAATACACTGGCAGACGGACTAAGCAGAAACCTCATGGACCCACATGAGTGGAAAATGGAACCAAGGATTTTCAACATGTTGACAAGCGAATTGGGGAGCCCAGACATAGATCTATTTGCCTCCCCCCCAGAACTACCAGTTGGACAAGTTTTGCACAAGGACTCCCCACAAACAAGCCTGGAAAGTGGATGCTCTGTCCTTCAGCTGGAAAAACCTATCAGTCTACGCCTTACCCCCACTGCCTCTGCTCTTCAAAGCTCTACTAAAAGTCAAACAGGACAAACCAAGGATGATCTTGATTGCTCCAGACTGGCCGTGCCAACACCGGTACCCCCTCCTGCGCAGTGTGTCACAGTTATCTCCATGGCACCTGCCTCAGACCCCTTCCCTGCTGTCTCAGCAGGAGAACCAAATTATGCACCCTCAGCTTCCAACATTGAACCTTGCAGCCTGGCTAATCACTTAAATTCACCCTTATCATCCCTGAGCAAACTGGTGATGGATGTCATCTTAGAGGCAAGGAGACCTAGTACTAGAAAATCTTATGCTGAAAAATGGAAAACATTTTGTGCCTGGAACCACTCTCAAGGGATGAGCACAGCAGCATCCAATTTACCTCAGATTTTGCAATACTTAACTGAGATGCTTCACAAGGGCCTGTCCTTTTCTTCCATTAAAATCCATACCTCAGCCATTTCAGCTCATTGTAACACAGAACCTCCCCTCTTCTCTCATCCTCTGCTCAAGCAGTACCTCAGAGGTGCCAAAAACTTGAGACCACCCAGGAGAGCTCCAATCCCTGCCTGGGACCTAAACTTTGTATTGGAGAAACTCACTCTACCTCCTTTCGAGCCAGCTGCTACTGCAGACTTAAAATTTCTTTCTTGGAAAACAGCTTTCCTTTTAGCAATCACTTCAGCTAGAAGGATATCTAAATTACAGGCCTTTATGGCAGTGGAGCCTTTCATCATCTTTCATGCGGACAGGGTGTCACTCAGGACCAATCCATCCTTCATGCCCAAGGTAATATCCAGTTTGGCTCTTAATGAGTCCATTAATTTGCCAACCTTCTTTCCCAATCCACAAAACAAAGGGGAACAGATTCTGCATTCCTTGGATGTGCACAGACAACTTAGATTCTACTTGGACAGGACTAAACCTCGAAGAAAATCGGAACAACTGCTGGTAGCATTTGCTGCAGGGGCAGAGGGGAAGGCTATTTCAAAACAAACCATTTCTAAATGAATAAGCCATTGCATTCATTTATGCTATAAGTACCATGGAAAACCTATCCCACAGGGGATCAGATCTCACTCCACCAGGGCTGCATCTACTTCTGCAGCCTTTCTCAGAGGTGTTCCTACCAGGACATCCTAGAAGCTTCTACTTGGAGTTCTGTACATACTTTCAACAAGCATCATCATTTGCCAATTTTCTCTAAATCCAGAGCTGGCTTTGCCACTGATGGTCTTGCAGGACGTTATTGCTGGCCCTAATGCTATATAAACTCCTCCCAACCATAGCTTTGGGAATCTACCCAAATGTAATGACTGCAGTAGTGAAACATGAAGAACATAGTACAGTTGTGTACACTTACCATGAATGTAGATGTTCGAATGTATTCACTGCTGCTGTCCTGGTTACCCTCCCTCCAGCCTCCTAACTTCTTCTGGCTATACCTCTACTTTCTTTTACTATGCTTAAAAGCCTTTTTGGTGTATTTCCTTTTTGTTGGAGGTATACCTTTGTGGTTTTATGTTTATTTGCTCCCCATTGGGGGGCACCTGACATCTGTGGCAAGAAAAACTGATGTAATGATATCGGCTGCATGTTTTATAGCCCTGATGACCTGACATCATGGAAGAAGGGACAGCAACTGACGCAGGACCCAAAACTTTGTTAATCAGGCTGACTGAGGGCAACCTGCAAGCAGTTTACCCAAATGTAATGACTGCAACAGTGAATACACTTGAACATCTACATTTATGGTAAGTGTACACAACTGTACTTTACTGATGTGCAGAGGAGATATGATTTACTCCAAATGGATTTACCTTCTCCTTCTGCTGTGCCTCCAATGCTACCAGCTTTCTGGACACTTTTACTGCTGCTTCTAAGAGGCCATACTCTAAACCCCTTGCCCCCAAAAGGCCAGATAAGTTCTATAAAGTGCCAAATGACTGTAAATTCCTTTATATAAATGCCCTGCTGCAGACCCATTGGTTGTTTTTGTTGTTACTGATAAACCATCTGGACTTTTTGCCTTGTACTTATCTTCTCCTCTCAGATAAGTAGAGTAAAACCATGGAGAGGCTGGGGAGTAAGTTTACACTTAAGCTACTCTTGCCTTTAGGGCTATTAACTACCAAACCCATATGAATAAGTATGCTTTGGCTCTTGTTTCTCAGGCCACTCAGCTTCTCTCTGACCTTCTGGATTCAGATGTAAAGTCTCAGCTTTCCTAAATTTTAGGGGCATCTTCCCAAGTGGTATGCCACTGCAATAGATGCAGTTACAATGCTGCTGAAGCATCTGCCAGGTCTGCTGCCTCTGGATCTGTATTGAGGAGTTACTCTTGGTTAAGGCTTCAACCACTTCCTGAAGACTTTAAGGCTAAGCTAACAGATGTACTGTTAGATAATAATGCCTTGTTTGGTACTGGAGCTGCTATCTTGTTCAAGTCCTTGCAGGAGAAAGGTAAAGAACTGCAGGATTTAAAACATGTCTTTGTTTTCACTTCCCAAATTCAAAAGGAACTACTCAGGACTGTTTTGGTCAGAAAACAATCTCACACCTTTCCTACTCCTAGATGTAAAAGGGGAGCCAGGAGATCTGCTCCTTCTAAATCTTGTCAGCCTTCTTCTCAAAAACAGCTTTTTCCAGACAAGTCAGGTAGTCTGTGACTACCTGGATCCCTCTGGTCACATTCCTCTCTCTCAACACCTTTCCCTCTTCCTTACAGTCTTGGGAACACATCACTCAGGATTCTTGGGTTCTGACCATCATCTACAAAGGATATTTCATGGCATGGAACTCTCCCCCTCCTTGCATGGGATTTCTTCAACCACCTTGAGAGCAGCTTATTTTCTTCTCAGAGGTGCTCCAAGAGTTGATCTCACAGGTTACTATCCAATAAGTCTCACTGTCACAAAGGGGAAGAGGGTTCTACTCAAGGATATTCATGATTCCCAGGAAAGATGGACCATGGAGACCTATTCTGGACCTTTCTCACCTCAACACCTTCCTAAAGGTCTCAGCCTTTTGCATGATTTCACTCCAAACTCTTTTTCTTGTCATTTATCCATAGGGCTATTTGGCCTCCCTGGATATCAAGGATGCCTCCCTACATATTCCAGTTCACCCCTTTACAGAAATTGTTTTTTTTTCCTGTTGCTTTCTCACATTTTCAGTTCTGTGCTTTGCCCTTTGGTCTCTCTATGGCACCAAGGGTATTTACAAAATGTTCAGTTCCTGTGATTGCTTTCTGCAGATTCCAGGGCATACAGGTATTTCCTGTCTGAAAGACTTGTTTCAGGCACCACTCTCAAAGACCTTGCATCACAATCTCCTGTTCACTGCTACTCTTCTGCAAAGGTTGGGATTCACGGTCAATTTCAAAAAATCCATGCTAACCCCCTTCGCAGGACCATGGTTTCCTGGGGGTACAGGATCCAGACAGATCTCATGTTGTCTTGTCTTCCTCCTCAAATGTTCTGCCTCTAGTCAGTTACTTCTGAAGTCCTTGACAGCCAGGGAGTTTCTCAAGCTTCTAGGCTTCATGGCTTCAACTATTCCCATTCTACCTCTTGCCAAACTCCACATGCGAAAGTTTCAATGGTACCTGAAATCAGTTTGGATGCAGAATGAACACCCACTGGAAATAGTTGTCCCTCCTCTTCCTTGCTTGAAGAAGGAGCTTCTTTGTGGGTTCAGCAGATTTCCCAGAATCCAGGCATGCCTTTACATCCTCCCCTGTCTGTTCACGAATTGTTCACATATGCCTCAGAAATGGGTTGGGGGGAAGCCTTTGTATCCATGAAGGTGCAAGGCCTGTGGTCCCTTTTGCAGAGAAAGGAACACACAAACATAAGAGATGAGGGCTCTTCTGCTGGCTCTTCAGGCTTTTCATACTCTTTCTCCCCCCCTCAGGATCTCTAAAACTACATACAGCAACACCACAGTTCTGTGGTATGTAAACAAATGGGGTGGGGGGGGGGAGCAAAATCGTACATTTTGTACAGGGTAGTTCTTTTGGCATGGGAATTGGCAACTCAGTACTAAGTTACTCTGCAGGCAATGTACATCTCTTCCAACCAAAATGTTGTGTCAGACACTCTGAGCAGGTCCATGACTCAGTCCCACTAATGGAAGCTTCACATGAAGTGTTTCTGGACATTCTCCACCAGTGGGGTACACCTCAAATAGATGTTTTTGCCTCCCCTTTGAACAGACAACTTCCAAAGTTTTGTGGCAGAGTTCCAGGTCCTCTGGTATGGAAGGTGAATGCCCTGTCAATCACTTGGAAGAGGATAGTAAAAAAACACAAACGGGAAGTCCAAGAGAGTACGCCAGCAGACTCCAATAAAGTAAAATATGAACGCAGTTTTATTTTTTACGAAAAAGCGTTTTCGCCACAAACAAAAATGCAGCTTCTTCAGATAAAAACCAAACCATACTCCGCAATTTTAAATACAACAAACAGGAAATAGTAAATTTACGTCACTTCAGCACAGATAAAACCTGTCATCATATTACTAATCACAACCCTCCACAAATACACACAATGCTGAAAACACAGTAAAAAATAAGTTTAAACTACCACTAAGAACAGAATAAAAGTTCACACAAAACATATGAGAATGAATAATCTCTGAATTAAACAAGTATACTAAAAACTAATAATGTGGTAATTATGACAAGGTAAAAAACCCTTATCTCAAATAACTACGCAATTTTAAAACTGCGTTAATGTTACAGTTTTCGTTGAGACCCGGAGCTTTGAAGGCATCCAAAGAAAGTTGCCATTCAAGCTCACGGGTCTCTAACATCAGAGACAGCGGCCCACCCCTAATGCCCCCTTGTATGTGGTCAATACCTATAAAACAAAAAGCATGTCCTGGATTTTTATCCACATGCTTAGCCAAAGCGTTGTCACCTTTGTTTTTCTTAATGGCGTATGTATGTTGGTAAATACACTCTCTCAGTTTGCGATCCGTCTTTCCAATATAGAAAGCAGGACAGCAAACACAGAAGGCAGCGTAAACAACAGAACAAGTTTGACAATTAATCTTATGATGAATTTGGAATTTCCTATTCCCAATGAGAAAAGAGTTACCAGGTCTGATAAACTTACAATAGTTACAAGAGCCACACTTAAATGTCCCTTTTTGTCTACAAAAAGAGGAATTGGGCCCTTTTCTTTGTAACAATTCCTTAAGGTTACTGCCCCTTTTAAATACCACCAAAGGGGACGGTCCCAATTTCTCCAACAGATCAACCGAACTGGAAATGAAATGCCAGTTCTTTTTAATGATTGACAAGATGGCCATAGCATTAACATTAAATGTAATAATAAAGCTAAGATTAAACTGTTTATCATCATGGATGTGATTCGGGTTTTGAGCAACTGTTAAAGAGAGGTTGTCCCCATCTAAAGGGAGTGCATCCTGAGTTTCAACCCTTGGAAGATAGTTCTGGTCAAGGAGAGGCTTGAAATAGCCTTCAGACCTTTTCAAATTAACTTCATTAAATAATTCATCAATCAATTGAGCAGGGTACCCACGATTACAAAACATATCCTTCAAAAGTGAACATTCATTAAGAAAGTCAGGCAAGGTACTACACATTCTTACAGCACGAACAAACTGACCCTTCACTATAGCCCTCCTCTGTCTGAAAGGGTGTGAGCTGGAAAAATGCAAAAATGAATTGCAGTAGGTCGGCTTTCTATAAATTGATGATGTTAATACATTGTGTTCCTTGACCAACTTGACATCAAGATAATCTATCTCAGATGTTGAAAAATTAAAAGTAAACTTTAAGAAAGTGGTCGTTTGATTGATGGCATTAACAAAGTCATCCACACTACTAATCTCACCCTTAAAAAGGATAAAGATATCATCCAAGAATCTAGTATAAAGAGTAATATACTTAGACAACTCAGGATTACAAAAGAGGAAGTGGTCAGAAAAGGAAAAGGGTCAGTTTGTTCATGCTGTAAGAATGTGTAGTACCTTGCCTGACTTTCTTAATGAATGTTCACTTTTGAAGGATATGTTTTGTAATCATGGGTACCCTGCTCAATTGATTGATGAATTATTTAATGAAGTTAATTTGAAAAGGTCTGAAGGCTATTTCAAGCCTCTCCTTGACCAGAACTATCTTCCAAGGGTTGAAACTCAGGATGCACTCCCTTTAGATGGGGACAACCTCTCTTTAACAGTTGCTCAAAACCCGAATCACATCCATGATGATAAACAGTTTAATCTTAGCTTTATTATTACATTTAATGTTAATGCTATGGCCATCTTGTCAATCATTAAAAGAACTGGCATTTCATTTCCAGTTCGGTTGATCTGTTGGAGAAATTGGGACCGTCCCCTTTGGTGGTATTTAAAAGGGGCAGTAACCTTAAGGAATTGTTACAAAGAAAAGGGCCCATTTCCTCTTTTTGTAGACAAAAAGGGACATTTAAGTGTGGCTCTTGTAACTATTGTAAGTTTATCAGACCTGGTAACTCTCTTCTCATTGGGAATAGGAAATTCCAAATTCATCATAAGATTAATTGTCAAACTTGTTCTGTTGTTTACGCTGCCTTCTGTGTTTGCTGTCCTGCTTTCTATATTGGAAAGACGGATCGCAAACTGAGAGAGCGTATTTACCAACATACATATGCCATTAAGAAAAACAAAGGTGACAACGCTTTGGCTAAGCATGTGGATAAAAATCCAGGACATGCTTTTTCTTTTATGGGTATTGACCACATACAAGGGGGCATTAGGGGTGGGCCACTGTCCCTGATGTTAGAGACCCGTGAGCTTGAATGGCAACTTTCTTTGGATGCCTTCAAAGCTCCGGGTCTCAACGAAAACTGTAACATTAACGCAGTTTTAAAATTGCGTAGTTATTTGAGATAAGGGTTTTTTACCTTGTCATAATTACCACATTATTAGTTTTTAGTATACTTGTTTAATTCAGAGATTATTCATTCTCATATGTTTTGTGTGAACTTTTATTCTGTTCTTAGTGGTAGTTTAAACTTATTTTTACTGTGTTTTCAGCATTGTGTGTATTTGTGGAGGGTTGTGATTAGTAATATGATGACAGGTTTTATCTGCGCTGAAGTGACGTAAATTTACTATTTCCTGTTTGTTGTATTTAAAATTGCGGAGTATGGTTTGGTTTTTATCTGAAGAAGCTGCATTTTTGTTTGTGGCGAAAACGCTTTTTCGTAAAAAATAAAACTGCGTTCATATTTTACTTTATTGGAGTCTGCTGGCGTACTCTCTTGGACTTCCCGTTTGTGTTTTTTTACTAGTTTCTTATTTGTGACTTGGAAAAGGATGGTTTATGCATTCTCCCTTTCCCTCTTATTCAAAAAGTTCTACTGAAGAAGAAACCAAAAATCTTGCTGGTGACTCCCTTTTGGCCAAGACAAATTGATTCCCTCCTCTTCTGCATTGAGCCAAGGGCAGTCATCACAAGTTACCTCACAGGGTGGATTTCCTCACACAAGACAAGGGATCACTCAGTCACCCTCAGTTGTCAACTCTGCATCTGACGCTGTGAGTGATAAACTTTTGATTCCTTTCAGAACCTCTTCTCTGAGGATATGCTTAGGGTTTTGCAGGAGGCCAAGAAACCCAATACTAGAAAATCCTACTTATCCAAATGGAAGAGGTTTTCCATTTGGTGTCTTTCTTGTGACCTAAACCCACTAACTGTGGACATTTTTTTGGTCCTCTCTTACTTGTATGAATTTTTGTAGGCTGAGTTGGTTTATTCTTCTTTTAAAGCTCACTCACCTTTCAGCTATTTCAGCATGTCTGCCTTTGTCTCCCCCTTTGGCTCTAGACTGGAGGTTAAACTTTTCCTTAAAGGTGTCCTTCCTATTAAGCCTCCCAGGAAACCTGTTCCACCTCCCTAGGACCCTAAGTTTGTCTAGAAGAGCTCACTGTGGTTCCTTTTGGGCTTGCAGCCACAGCTACCCTGCAACATTGTACTTGGAAGACTGTGCTTCTACTTGCTATTACTACCAACCCTTCCTTTTATGCCCAAGGTTGTGAATGAGTTGTCGCTTTATCAGTCCATTAATTTGCTCACCTTTTTTCCCTCTCCACAGTCTTCCAGTGAGAGGATCTTACACATTGGATGTGCACAAACAACTCTGATATTATTTGGCTAAAACTAAAGCTATCAGGAAATCTAATCCGCTTTTTGTGTCATTTCATCCCAGGCTTCTGGGAAGGCCTGTTACCAAGCAGACTATTTCTATTTGGATTTCTAAGGCAATTTATGTTATGTTTTTCATGATCAGGGGCTTTCTTTTCCTGTTAAGGCTCACTCTACTAGAGCAGTAGCTTCCTCTGGTGCTTTTTTGAAAGGTTTAGATACTTCCATTTTTGAAGCAGCTACCTGGTCTTCTGTGCATACCTTCATTAAATATTACAAGTTGGATGTCATTTCTAGGTCCAGGGCAGGCTTTGCTAGAGCCATTCTGCATGGCTTTGTAGAAAACACCTCAACCTCTTCCTCCTCCCTTTCTTCCTCTTGAGTTGTGGTACTCTCCCTCATGTAAGGAATACTGCAACATAGGAATAGGAGGACATAGAATAGTTGTTTAAAATCTTACCATAATCATGGATGTCCTTCTCTTCTATGTTGTAGTATTCCATCCCTCCCACCTTCCCGCTCATTCATATTCTTTCTTTGGGTGTGTGTTTTACCCCCTTCTGTTCCTTAGGCTGATGTTCTTCATCGGGCATTCAGTTCTGGTGGTGGAATGTGTACTATGTCCTTCAAGGATGCATCTGCAGTCCTTACATATGGGTTGTCCTGCCTCAGGCAGCCCTTCGGTCGGCTGGATTCCAAAGTCTGGGTCCGGCATCGGCTGATGTCGCCCCTTCCCCGACGTCAGAGCGCCTGGGGTATAAAAGTGTCAGCCGACGCCATCTTCCCCAGTCTTTCTTGCCGCGTGGTGCCCAAAGCAGAAGCAGTTCGCAAGTGCCGGTCGGCCAGCTCCTGTAACTTCAGCTACTGAAGACTTCAAAAAGCTAAGTACCCCGTTGGGGTCTCTTTCTTGCCTCAGCCGATGTCAGATCAAACGCTTAAAGTTAATAATTGCTTGACTTGTGGGAAACAAATACCTCATAAGGATTTCCATTCCTACTACTTCCCCTGCCTAGGCCCAGACCACGACGTCTCGGCCTGTACTGCCTGTGCCTCCTTTAATTGACGCACTCTTAGGCGTCGGTCAGAGTTTGCAGAGGAATTTTTGGGGCTAGTTTCTCTTATAAAATGCCGTCGGAGACTCCGACTTCTCATTTAACCAAGAAACGGAAGGACAAGGACCAACACACGCGGACTGTGGTTTCGGCTGAAACCGCTCCTAGGCCTGCTGCGAGTGTCTCGGTCTCGGCTGAAACCGAGTCCTTGGTACTTCCGTCCGTAGAAACCGCTCAACCGACAGCCTCGGTCCCGGAGGCCTTTTCTGAGTCGGTTATAGAATTACCCTCGGAAACCGGTGTTCAGGAACCTACCGACACCATTCCCCTAGACAAAACTACTCCAGCACGTGGGGCAGCCCAGGCCCCCTGCATCCGTGTCCATAAAAGCTTTCACTAGGGCTAAAGCTGCTAAGCAACAAAAAACTCTGCCTCCCAAGTCTATTTCTCAGGGATCCACTATGGGTTCTCAGATACTAAATTTGGCTGAGGACCTTATTTCCTTAATTAGGGGCTCCCAGCCTCATCCGGACAGGGGCTCTCAACCCCCACTAGGCAAAAGGCCCAGGGTTGAGTCTGCTGACCCTCAGTCCTCTGATGGCTCTGCTCTATCAGACTACCAGGAGGAGGCCTTCACGGCCTACGAGGATTCTGATGCAGAGGAATCTATTCCCTCTGCCTCCCCCCCTGAAGAGCTGTCCTTTGGGGAGACCCTTCACTCCATGAGAGAGCATTTCCAATGGCAGGGCCAGGAATTCTCCGATTCCAGGAAGAGATTAAGGATGTTTCTACATTTACCTCAGCATAGACCTTTGGCTATTCCTCCTGTTTTAAGTGTCATTGATGATGTGTATTCTGAGTCTAGCACTACCCCTGACACCCTTCCTCTGGCTCCTGTTAAACCTGATAGGTACTACAGGGTCCCGGACTCTCATCATTTCCTTTACAAGGCCCACTCTGCTGACCCAGAAACTATTTCCCAGGGTCCTAAAGGGGTTACAGCTGCCACTACTAAAAATCCACTCCCCTCTGAAAGGGAGTCCAGGGCTTTAGAGAGATGGGGTAAAAAAGTGTACACTTCCACTCTGTCTATGAGGGCTTTAAATTGTCAATTTCATATGATACAGTACCAAGAGTATTTGTTAGATGAATTGCAGAAAAAACTGTCTTCGCCTGAACCCCTAGATCGTAAGTCACTTCAGGATCTGGTACATAATTCTCAACAGGTTAGCAACCATTTCTTGCAGTGTGGTTATGATGCATTGGAAGCTTCATGTAGGTCAGCAATGACAGGTGCAGTCATACGTAGACATGCCTGGCTGAAGGAACAATCTCTGCCAGATCATGTTAAGGCTAAGCTTCTGGATGCTCCACTGGAAAAGCAAAAGTTATTTGGCTCCACTGCTCAAGACGTCTTAAAGAAATTTGAGGAAAAGGCAAAATCTGTACAAACAGTCAAAGATTTCCTCCAGGTACAACCACCAAGATTCAGCAGAAATTGGCCTTCTAAGAATTGGTCCTCTCCAGAAGAGAGATTTCAGAGAGGCAAGAACAGGCGTGCCAGAGGTAGAGGGCAAGCTAGAGGCTCCTACAGAGGACGTCAATGGCAGCCTCCTAACCAGAGAGGTAGTGCAGGTCCAACAACTGCTACACAAGGACAGACTCAATGACTTCACCTTGACCCCGCCGACCAGGGCTCAATTAGAAGCACCTTTGGGCTGAAAGTTGTCTTTATTCTCAAGAAATTGGCACAGTATTACAAGGGACAAATGGACACTGCAAATAATAGACAAAGGATACAGGTTCCATTTCCATACATTACCAGAAAGAAAGGGAATGCCAAACCTGCCACCAAATCAGAGGGCAGAGGCTTTGAAACAAATTGCCAACCTATTGCAAATGAAAACTATAGAAAAGGTTCCTCTCGCAGAACAAGGCCAAGAATTTTATTCCAGACTATTCCTTGTCCCAAAAAAAAAAAAAAAAAAAAAAAAAAAAAAAAAAAAATGGAGGCCTATTCTCGATTTGTCCGCACTGAATACTTATCTCATTGTGCCAAAATTCAAAATGCTGACCCTACAGCAACTCCTTCCCATGCTGGGCAAGGGGTCTTGGCTGGTAACTCTAGACCTCAAGGAGGCATACCTGCATGTCCCTGTCAGACAAAGTTGCAGAAGACACCTCAGATTTCTTGCAGGTTCAGAGCATTATCAATTCTCAGCATTGCCCTTTGGCTTATCTACTGCACCCAGAGTATTCATGAAATGCTTGGCATCAGTAATTGCACACTGCAGACTTCAGGGGATTCAAATATACCCGTATCTGGACGACTGCCTTATACGAGCAGACAGCCAACAAACCTTGGAAAAACATTTGAATTATGCCATCCGCCTACTACAGGCCTTGGGATACACAGTCAACATTCACAAGTCAAGACTTGTGCCATCCCAAAGAATAACTTTTCTGGGTGCGGAACTAGATACAACCACCCAAATGGCTTTTCTCACAGAAGAAAAACAGACAACTACCGGATTACTTCAAAAATCTAACAAAACAAACTCAGATGACTGCAAGGAAAATCCTGCAGGCCCGGGTTACATGGCATCATGCATTCTTCTGATTCCACAAGCAAGGCTGCATATGAGAAAACTACAATGGTACCTAAGGAGTTTATGGTCTCAGCACAATCACAGCCTAGAAGCTTTGATACCACTCATTCCATGCCTTCAAAAGGAATTCCTGTGGTGGGCCCAAGCAAGCCAGTCAAACAGGGGCCTGCCTTTCAGCAAACCAGTAACCAGCCAAACCATTACCTCGGATGCTTCAGACCATGGATGGGGAGCACATATGGAGGACAGATGCATTCAAGGTCTATGGTCTCAGAAAGAATTGCGCATGCACATAAACCAAAAGGAAATGCTGGCAGTGATTCATGCAATCGAGGCCTTCAAGCTCTTTCTACATCAAGGCCACCTACTAATAAGGACAGACAATACCACAGTTATGTGGTACATAAGCAAGGAGGTACCCATTCTTACCCTCTTTGCAGACTAGCAATGAATCTTTGGGAACTTTCCCTAAAGTTCAATATAGAGCTGCAATCCCAGTTTGTGCCAGGAAAAGACAATATACTGGCGGACAGCCTAAGCAGAAATACCATGGACCCACACGAATGGATGCTGCACCCAGACATCTTCCTTCAGATAGCACAATCATGGGGGAGGCCGGACATAGATCTTTTTGCCTCCTACCACAATCATCAGCTGAAGAAATTCTGCACAAGGACATACCACCCACAAGCATGGAAAGTGGACGCCCTCTCTTTCAGTTGGAATACTCTAGCAGTGTATGCATTTCCACCACTCCCACTAATGACCAAGGTCTTACTGAAAATCAAGACAGAGCAGCCAAAAGTGATTCTAATAGTCCTGGACTGGCCAAGACAGCACTGGTACCCACTGTTACGGAGCATGTCACACACAAAACCGTGGCCTCTACCACTATGGACACTCCTTCTGACACAGTACAATTACAAAACTCTGTACTCCAGCCTGAAAACCCTGCAGCTGACAGCCTGGAGAATACCTTGACTCCTCACCAGGAAAAGCTCTCCAAGAGAGTGAAGGATATCATCATGGAAGCTCGCAGACCTTCCACGAGAAAGACATATCCAGCAAAATGGAAAAGATTCCACACTTGGGGCACAGCAAAGGGCCTAGATGCCACAGTGATGAGCATGGCACATATCCTGGAATACTTGGCGGACATGCTCCATAATGGCCTTTCTTACTCTTCCATAAAAATTCATGCTTCAGCAATTTCAGCAGAATACAATACTGATCCACCTGTCTTCTCTCATCCTCTCCTAAGGCAGTTTCTAAGAGGAATTAAAAACATCAATCCTCCAAGAAAACCACCAGTGCTTACATGGGACCTTAACTTCATGTTGGAAAAGTTGACTTTACCTCCCTTTGAACCAGCAGCATCTTCAGAGTTACAGTTCCTGTCTTGGAAGACTGCCTTCCTTCTGGCCATAACCTCAGCAAGAAGAGTATCTGAATTGCAGGCACTCATGGCAGTACAACCATTTCTTATTTTTCATCAGGACAGAGTCTCCTTGAGAACCAATCCTTCATTCATGCCAAAGGTGGTATCCAGGGTCTCATTGAACCAAGCTATTCACCTGCCTACCTTCTTTCCAAACCCACAAAACAAGGGAGGGAAACTTCTGCATACCCTGGACATTCACAGACAGTTACGCTACTACTTGGACAGAACTAAGACTTTCAGAAAAACTGACCAGCAGTTGGTAGCATATGCTGCAGGCATTCAAGGAAAAGCAATTTCCAAAGAGACAATTTCAAAATGGATAGGAAATTGCATTCGATTCTGCTATTCTTATCATGGAAAAGTGTGCCAGCTAACATCAGACCTCATTCCACCAGAGCTACAGCCACCTCCACAGCCTTCTTAAGAGGGGTGGCTACCAAGGACATTTTAGAAGTTGCTACATGGAGCTCCGTGCATACATTTTCCAAGCATTACAATTTACCCTTATATTCCAGATCCAGAGCAGGCTTTGCTACGGCAGTCCTGCAGGGTGTTTTAGCTACACCATCCTTTTCTTAGAGCCTACCACCCCCAGCTTGGCTATGGTATTCTACCCATATGTAAGGACAGCAGATGCATCCTTGAAGGACATAATACAGTTTTGTACCTACCATAAATGTAGATGTCCGATAGGTATGCATCTGCAGTCAGGTTTACCCTCCCTCCTTTCCCTCTGTGGTACTTCTTGGGTACTTACCCCTCTTATAGCTAGCTGGGGTTATCTATTATGGTGTATTTGTTTTATATTACTGTGCATGTTTGCAATATTTTGTATTTCTACCAAATTTAGCCTTCCTTAGAGGGCACCTGGCATCTGGGGCAAGAAAAACTGAGGAAGATGGCGTCGGCTGGCACTTTTATACCCCAGGCGCTCTGACGTCGGGGAAGGGGTGACATCAGCCGACGCCGGACCCAGACTTTGGAATCTGGCCGACTGAAGGGCTGCCTGAGGCAGGACAACCCATATGTAAGGACTGCAGATGCATACCTATCGGACATCTACATTTATAGTAGGTACAAAACTGTACTTTACCTATATAGCCGATGCCAGCTATGGGCCTGTATGGGATGTCCCTTGTACCTAGCAGTGGTTATAGACTTTTGTATGCTGGCCGGACATCAGGATTGTTTATGGCAGGGAATCCCTCATTTAAGGAATACTGCAACATAGAAGAGAAGGACTTCTATGGTTATGGTAAGATGTTACACAACTGTTCTTTCTTTTAAGCTGCCAAAGTGAAAGGGTATTCATTTTGTTTAGTGTGTTTATCAGTGGCTTCCTGGCACTCATTTAAAGATAAAAGTGCCATTTTTTACTTTTATTCTCGTCTTTACTGTAGTTGATATTGGCTTTGTGTTTGGCTGCATACTTGTTAACCTCTTAGCACAAGAAAGCCTAAAATAATGGGGGTACAAAGGCCCAAAAATAGGGATGGAGTTTAAATATTTAAATGTTGCGTTTATAAACTTAAAAAAAACTGCTAGAATAACAGGATTTGTGTAACCATGAATTTACTGAAGGATATGAAATCTGAAACTCAGATGTGTGTCATTAATTAGTGACTTCAGTCTTCAGTTATTTGCCAGAACACCACAAATGTTTTGAGGACCAGACCAAAAATATGAGACAAAAATCTGGACATTCTGCAAAAATCTTGACAGTTGGGAGCTACGTTTGGCTGTTAGTTTTTTTTTCACTGAAGTTTGTGGAATGGGTAATTGTCCCCAGAAAAGATCAACAAACATTCCTGTTGGAGACAGTTAACCCCATAACACATTGTGGTAAATTGTAATAATTTTAAAGCTTTCCACAGGAAAGCTGTCTTAAAAAGAGGCATGAAACTTAAAAATGTTAATTGAACACAGCAAGTTGGTGGCCTTAGCCCAGGGGATATTTGCCCCCTACACAGTAAGACCACCTTATTTTAGTATTGAGTGATCCCCATAAAGGTGGAAAAACTTAGGGAGTCTCATGAGCATCACAGGGGGAAGGTGTGCAGTAAAGTGGAGAAACTTAAAAGGCTTACAATAAGAGAGCATCTAGGTCGAAAAGCCATAAAATATTGTTCCTACCAGTTATCTTGCCAAGCTTTGAGGTATATAATCAGCGATTGTTAGTGTGATTTTTTTTTTTTTTAACTAGGTAAGACAACTGTTCAAAAAATGTTCCTTTTCAATGAATATTCTTTGCTAGAGTCACAAAGTTTTCAAGTAAATTGAGGGAAATCAAACCCAGGACTACAGGATGTAACTCATTAACAGACATAGCCTCAACAATCAGAGCTAATATACCCCTATCCCAGCCATATACCATAACTTTTGTGAGTCAGGTTGATAGTGGGGTGGAAGCCAGCCAGTTAGTTTCCAGTTCTAAAAAAAAAAGTTAACTTTGCCAAAGCCATACACTGGATTTTAGACATATTTCCACTGTTTTTGTGGACATTGACAGTGGTGGAACACTGGCAAGTAAACTAACCCAGGATAACCCCACTGTTTTTGATGAGGAACCATTCCAGATGTCAGGGATGCATGCACTAGCTACATAAGGTGCGGATGGCACTGCATTCTACATTTGGTTACTGAAAATTTTCTGAGAAGTACAGGGCAGCTGCGGTGGTGCAGCGGTTAGCGTTGCTGCCTCACAGCAAGTGGTTCTCCGGTTCGATCCTCGGCTGGAGTGCCTTCTGCATGTCCTCCCTTGGTCACGTGGGTTTCCTCCGGGTGCTCCGGTTTCCTCCCACATCCTAAAGACATGCTGTAGGTGGATTGGACACTCTAAATTGGCCCTAGGCATGAGTGCGTGCCTTCTCTGGAAAGTTGGGTGCTGGGCTGGCAACTCGACACTGTAAAACTCTACTGCCAATTATGAGAGGACAGGTGATACGCTGTGGCAACCCATAACCGGGAAAAGCTGAAAGAAGAAGATTCTGTGTTGCTGCAGTAAGCTGCTATTTCCCTGTTTTTGATGCCTACCCCCCCATCTGCTTCAGAGATGAAAAGATAAAAAAGAGGAATCGCCCCTCAGAGGAGTTCATTGTAGCATACTAGGGTGAATAGAATCTCTACTGTAAAGAGAAACATCACTCAACCCTGGGTGTCAGCATTGATGAGGTGGCCATTTTTTGTGGGGGATCGTCATCTGGACATGTTTCTTTGGGTGAAACCCTCAGTCTAATGAGAGGACATAAGTGAGGGTGGTGGGTTAGACCAGATGGCTTAGTGGTTAAGGTCTTCGCCTCCCATGTACAAGGTTCTTCAAGCCTGACCTCCAAGTCTCCGACCAATGCCTGTTTGGAGTTTGCATGTTTTCCCTGTGTCACCATGGGGTTTTTTTCACGTCCAAAAAATATGCTGAGTGTTTCTATCTCAAACTCACCAATGAATGGAACTGTGGGTAACAGTACAGACTTTACATGGTGCCTTATAGAGGGAAGGGTTGTACAGACCAACCACTTTGGGCATCTTCTGTGGTGCACAGTATCCTCAAGATAGGAGAGCACATATCACAGACTGCATGCCATAGCAGGGCTAGCCACTTGGTGTAAAATATGGCTCTAGGTGATTCAGTCATGTTGACTAATGTCGCCAAATGGGCATGGGTAGTTACCGGTGGTAAGTGGGTTGAGGACCCGGCCTACTCTGACCCATGCCAGGGACCCGTGCTAATAGTGGGAGGGGTATATGTGCCCTTACTGGCCAGTGTCTGCCCACCATAAAGCCCAGCAACCCTGGGTCAATAAGCTACTGGCTGGCCGGTGTCTAGTCGCCCAGCCTGGGTTACCTCGGATAGCTCTGTTGAGCAAAAGCTGGACATAAAATCAACCAACCTGCCAAACATGAAGTGAGAATTGCTACGCTTAATGTAGGTTCACTGACAGGATGCAGCTTGGAAGTGGATGATATGATATGGAGGAGGATGGACATCCTATGTATCCAGGAGATGAGATGGAAGGGCAGTGCAGCAAAGCCACTTGACATGGGATCCAGAGTCTACTACTCAGGTGGTGGGCAAGCTAGAAATGGTGTAGGAATTGAGAGAGAGGCTTCAGAAGGCAGTAAGGGATATCATCAGAATTAATGACAGACTCATGGCAATCAGACTCCAGTGTAATGATAGGGCAGTATTCATAATCTCAGCCTATGCCCTATGTTATGATAGTGAGGAAAAGAGTGCATTCAGACAGCAGTTGCAAGATCTACTAGATAAAGCAGGACAACATGAATTGGTGTTGATAACGGGTGACTTGAATGAACATATCGGGACAGACAGAACAGGATAAGAGGACTGCCTGTGTCCACATGGGTGGGGCAACAGGAATAAAAAAGGAGAAGTCATTCTAGATTTCTGTCTGGCAAATGGCTTGATAGTAGCCAACACATGGTTCAGAAAGAGAAGCAGTCACAAGATCACATACAAAAGTAGTCAACATGTAACTCAGGTAGATTTCCTCCTAGTAAGGAAAAGGCACTGGGGCAGAATCCATGATTGCAAAGTCATCCCCAGTGAAACAATAGGCCCACAGCATAAACCACTTGTTGCCACAATCAGCTGCAAGCAGTGGTCAGAGAAGGCTCTAAGGTCAACAGAGACCAGGCTGAAAACCTGGAAGTTGACTGGAGAGAAAGTACAACAGTTCAAGGAATTACTCAGGGCTCTAGCACCCCAAGAAGAGGAGGAAATAGGTGGAGTTGAAGAATGGCAGCGCCTAAAAACAGCATGCATTAGGACTACAGAAAAGAAATCTGACCGAGCCAGGTGTGGAAATAAGGTACATAAGGAAAGCTGGTGGTGGAATACAGAAGTCCAGGAAGTCGTCAAAAGAAAAAGAGTGCAGGAAGAAGTGGGAGACAGAAAAGATGACCAGGCTAGGAAGGACTACTGGTTGGCTAACAAAGAAGCTAAGAAAGAAATTTCAATAGCAAAGAATAGGGCATCGGAGGCACTGTACCAGCTTCTGGAAAGTGACTCAGAAAGGGGCACAAAGAAACTATATCAGGTTGCAAGGCAAAGACAGAAAGATAAAGAAGATAGTCGGATGCCCTTCATAAAGGATGCCAGCAACAACCTGCTCACCAGTCCAGAGGACATCAAAGGCAGATGGAAGGAGCATTTCAAGCAGCTTCTGAATGAAGAAAACCCCACAGAAGCTGTACTGCCTCAGAAACAGCCTACAATGAGAGAAAAGGAGGAGCCCACCCTAGAAGAAGTAAGAACAGCACTAAGGAAGATGAAGTCAGGGAAAGCAGCAGGCTCAGATGAGGTCACAGCAGATATGATAAAGATGCTGTGTGAGATGGGGAGAAATGGCTCCTGAGGGTACAAATAGCAGTGTGGAGAGAAAGGTGTATCCCAGATGACTGGAGAATAAGCATACTTGTGCCAGTGTACAAGAACAAAGGGGACATCCACAACTGTGGACAGTACAGATGCATCATTCTCCTGTCACATTGCATGAAAGTTCTGGAGAGGATGATTGATAAACGGATATGCAGAGTAATAGAATGTAAGATGGGAGATGAGCAGTTTGGATTCAAATCAGGATGCAGCACAACTGACCCGATGTTTGCATTGAGACAGATACTTGAGAAGAAGCTAGAGATGAGGAGAGAGTCCAACTGGGCATTCCTAGACTTGGAGAAAGCATATGACAAGGTCCCAAGAAAGTTGATCTGGGCAGTACTGCAGTGGTTTGAAGTTCAGAAACATTGGTAGAATTAGTGCAGGCTATGTACAAGGACCCAATGACTCAAGTACGGACAGTATTTGGCCTCACAGAGGGGTTCCCAGTGGGTGTACATCAGGGTTCAGATATGAGCCCACTGCTGTTCATTAGCAAACAGGTTGGAGGGGACAGATCAACAAAGCTGCTGTGTGCAGACAATGTGGCAGTACAGGCAGACTCTGAGCTAGAACTTCAGCAAAGGTAGGAGAATGGAATGCAAATCTGAAGGCACATGGGATGAAACTAAGCACAGATAAGATGGTGGTAATGGCAGCAAATGGGGGAAATCGAAGAAGCTGAGAATAGAGATAGAAGGGGAACATAGTGGAACAGGTAAACAGCTTCAAGTATCTGGGAGGGGTGGTTGAGGAGAATGGTAGTCTGAATGAAGAGGTCAAAGCTAGAATCAGAGGGGCTGCAGCCAACTGGCATAGAGTATCAGGTGTAGTCTATGACAGAAGAATGCCAAAGAAGCTGAAAAATAAAGTGTACAAGACAGTGGTGCAACCAGCACTACTGTATGGTACAGAAACCTGGGCAGTAAAGGCAGAAGAGTTGAAGTAGCTAGAGGTGATGGAAATGAATTGCCTGAGAAAGGTGATAGGATGCACACTGTGGGACACAAGAAATGAGGACATAAGACCAGAAGTCAAAGTAGTTCCAATTGCAGAAAAGATAAAAGAGAACCGGTTACGTTGGTTTGGGCACATATAGAAAAGCAGAAGACAATCTGGTGAGGAAGATTTGGGACAGACAGGAAGGAGGTAAGAGGAAGCGAGGACATCCAGCAAAGAGATGGATGGATTGTTTGAAAGATGATCTGCAACAGTCTGGCATGAGTGTTGAAGAAGGCAGGAGTGTGGCACTAAATTGAGAGTTGGCAACAGTTAACACGATACCCCAGCTCCATGTAGAAAAATGGGTAAAAGGGGGCTGATGGATGATGATGATTTATTTATTTATTTGCAGTTGTTTAACCAGGATAGTCCATTGGGCCTATTGAACCCGTTTTCAATGGAGTCCTGGGGAGAAAAGCTCCTAAATACATATTATACAAAGATTAATATACACACACAGATTGCATGTAGATTACAGAGGTAAACAAACTATGCTTAATATACTCTTAAAAGCTCCTAAATACATGTTACACAAAGATTAATATACACACGTAGATTGCATGAAGATTACAGAGGTAAACAAACTAAGCTTAATATACACACACAGACTGCAGGTTCATTACAGAGGTAAACAGACTGATCAAAACTGATCAAAAGTATTTCAATCAAAGGAAATTATATCAAAAGATTTTTTTGATGTGGGTTACGGAATTCTCCCACCCAGAAAAGGTGCTGAAAATTGCTAGTGGCTGTGCTGTCTTGGCTTTTATGCACCCTTCTTATACAAGAAGGAATCTGTTTTAGAATGCCTTCTTTGAGCCATAATCTCATCCCTAACTGTCAAGAAATTGAAGATTGTATCGAGTTCAGGGCCACTTTGGTTTGTACATCTCAACTAATGACGGTGAAAGTAGAATCCTGGACAGAGTTGTGGGGAAAAAGTATATCCCTCTGCTACTTTAAGGATCAAGATCATCTGCTGTCACATACACATGGTTCAATTCCCTAGAGACATAGTAAGGCAGATAGAAGAAGAACTCGGGGGATTCAGGAAGAATTTTTAAAAGTGCTAGAAGCTTTCACAGACACTAGCAAAGATAGTATGATGTCCTTCTAGTCATCTGTTGCAGTATTCTTAACATGAGGGAGTTCTCCACAAGTGGTGACCCAACATCAGCCAATATACTATATATAGTCTTTCACTACTGTAGGATGCATGGTTAGCCCACGTAGACTGCTGTTGTAAGTCTGCCATAAAAGTGATGTACACGCAGCTATCTCAGAACCTCTCATCCATATGCCACCCTTGAACATTGGTCTGCTCGCCGAACCATTTACTGTTTTCTGCGAATTCTCAGATAAGTACCCCAGTGGGGAAATCTTGTTTCTTTTACTATTGTTTACTGGTAGGGTTCATGTCATCCAGAAAAGGCAAATGCCAGTCCACATAAAGATAGCCATCTTCAGTGTCTGTTCTGCCTAAGGCCTACCCAGGATCACAAATCCCCATCCCATTTGCCAGGCCTTTGTACCCCAAGAGCCTTAGAAGTTGGCTTTCCTCCTTAGCTATTTATTTGGAAAACCAGCTCTTAAAGTTATTAGCAAAGCACATGATGGAAGGATCCTTGGGGCCAGAGGTTGAGTCGGCTTTTAAGCAGAAGGCCAAAAAGCCGAGTCCTGAAGCTACTGCTGCGCCTGTTCATATGGATGTCTCTCCTAAGGCAGATGTGAGCCCGGAGATGCATCCGGTTTCTGGGTCTGAATCACAGGCCAAACCCAATGTTGAGGCTGCCTTTGATCTGACCACTGGCACTTACCTCAGAGACTGAGCAGGCATCCATCCAGAATGTACAGGGGAAATCAAGACTCATAATAGCTGAAGGCACATCTCTCCTGAGCAGATGAGAGCCTGGAAATGTGGCCAGTTTTTGGTTCTGGATCACAGGCCAAGCCCAGTGTTGAGGCTGCCTTTGATCTGACCACTGGCACGGCCTCAGATATTGAGCAGGCATCAGTCCAGAATGCACAGGGGGAACCGGGGCTCATAATAGCCGAAGGTCTTTAAAGGGATACCTCAGATCCTGGAGTGGGAGGAATTTCACTTGGATATCATTGAGTGTAGGCCTTTGTCCAGCCATCCAACAACTACATAGGGCGCACCTGCCTCAAAAGAAGAAGCAAAAAACAAAACATCTGTCCCCTCCAAAGGAACCTCGTAGTGACTGGGAACAATTCACCCAAGGTCTTTTCAAGGCCCTTATGACTCTTAAGCTCCCCCTTGGTCGGTTCAATCCCTACACCACCATGCGCAGCATCTCCACAAAAAAAGAGTCAGAGAAGAGGTTTCCTCAGATGAAGAGGCCTTCCCAGAAGATGACTCTCTGACCTACTCCTAGCAGATCCCCTCCCCTCTAGATTTTGCTTCCCCGGGGGAGGATTCCAATGGAACTGACTCACCCATTGAAGAACTCTCCTTTGGTGAGACTTTAGTTAAAATGACAGAACATTTCAAATGCGATAGCACTCTGGTATCTGAAGTACAAAAAAGGTACTATGACCTTCTGCAGATAAAATCACCCAGTTCTTTAGCTATTCCTCCTGTGTTGCCTGCTTTCCTGGATGCTTTTGTCTCTACTTCCAAGGCCCCAGACTCCCAGCCTCCTGCTCCTAAGAAGCCTGAGGACTGTAAGTTCTTGTTTAAATGTTCTTCAGCAGATCAGTTGGTGATTTCAGTGGTTTCAGATAAACCATCCAGGTTACTGCCTTCAATCTCTCTCCTTCCTTCAGGTAAGGACAGCAGGAACTTGGAAAGACTAGGCAAGAAAGTGTACACTTCGGACACTTTGGCATTTAGAGTGATTAATTACCAGACACACATGACCAAATTTGTCTTGGACTTTCTTTCCCAACTCTTCCAGGTCATTTCAGACTTACCTGAGTCAGACAGTAAGACTTTGGCTGCATCTTTGTTGGGAGCCTCCTCACAGGTAGTCCACCACTTCATCAAATGCAGCTAAGACGCTGCAGAGGCCTCTGCCAGGGTGGCTGCTTCTGGCTCTGTCTTAAGGAGGTTTTCCTGGTTAAGACTTCAGCCATTACCAAAGGATATTAAATCCAAGCTTATGGATGCCCCTTTGGACAATTCTGCTTTATTCGAGCCTGCAATTGCTAGTTTATTTAAATCTCTGCAGGAAAGGGGAAAAGAGATGCAGGAATTAAAGCACATTTTTCTCTCTCTGGTACCCAAATTCCAGAGAAATTACCAGGCAAAGACAGATTTTGTTCATAGGTACTCCCACCCTCCTCCACCTAAAACTAAAAAGGATGATAGGAGGCTTCAGCAGTTCAGGGCTGCCCCTGCATCTCCAGTTCAGATGCAGCCCTTTCCAAACAAGCCTGATTCCCTCCGACTGTCCTATTCAACCCATTCACATTCCACTTTCCCCGTGCCTCCCTCTCTGTCTCTGCCAGTCTGGGAAAGCATAACTCAAGACACCTTGGTTCTCTCCATCATTTAAAATGGATATTTTCTGGTATGGGATTCCCTGCCTTCCTTCAGGAGCACTCCCCAACCACCAAAGGAGCAACTACTCTTCTTCCCAGATGTACTTCTAGACCTATGGAGTCAAGGAGTCAATCAGAGAGTTCCTCAAGGCCAAAAAAAAGAGCTTTCTACTCCAGAATGTTCCTGGTGCTCAGAAATAACATCCCCTGGAGGCTTATCTTAGATCTATCTCATCTCAGCACCTTCCCAAAGGTACCCAATTTCCATATGCTTACTCTTCAAACCTTGTTCCCTCTAATTCTGCCTTTTAGCCTCACTGGATATCAAAGATGCATGTCTATACATTCCCATACACCCCAACTGCAGGAAGTTTTTACATTTCTCTGTGGCTTCCTGGCATTTTCAGTTCGCTGCCTTGCCCTTTGGACTCTCTACCACATCAAGGGTGTTTACAAAATGCCTAGCTCCTGTGATTGCCTACTGCAGGCTTCAGGGCATCCATGTTTCCCCTTACCAAGACAATCTACTCTTTTTAGCAACTTCCTCAGAAATCCTAAAGCAAAACATTCTTTTTGCCATTTCTCTTCTGCATCACTTAGGTTTCACCATAAACTACAAAAAAATCCATTCTCCACCTGTCTCATGATCACATCTTTCTGGGGTGCAGGATTCAGACAAATCTCATGAGTCTCTCTCCCTCCTCAGAAGTTACTTCAGAAACCTTTTGCCTTTTCACCATATTTCAGCCTCAGGGTTTTGGATTTCATAGCATCCACTATTGCAGTGCTCTCTCTGACAAAACTTCTCATGAGAAAACTCCAGCGGTTTCTAAAGTCTGTTTGGATGCAGCATTCACACCCTCTAGACTTTCCAATTAATCTCATCCACTGTCTGAAGAGGGAACTTCAATGATGGATCCAACAAGTGTCTCTCAACCTAGGACTCCCCTTGCACCCCTTACATCCACAGTTCAAGAGCTGTTGACAGATGCTTCAGATGTAGGATGGGGTGAGCTTTTGGAGACTTGAAAGCTCAAGTGATATGGTCCCTCCCCCCCAACAAAGGGAGCACATCAGTGTAAGGGAGATTAGGCCCCAGCTGCTAGCCATTCAAACCTTTCATCCTCTCTTTCTCCCAGGACCTTATAAAACTGTTCACAGACAATATGACTGTCCTCTAGTATGTGAAACAAGCAGGGGGAGGGGACAAAATCCTACCTGTTATGCAGCTGACACTCCAGGTTTGTGAGCTGGCAGTCCAGTACAAGATAATGCTCAGGCAGTGTACATCCCATCCAACCATAATTGCATGGCAGACACCTTGAGCAGGTCCCTAACATGGTTCCTCAAATGGATGCTTCAAAGGGATGTGTTTCTAGACATTGCCCACCAGTGGGGTAGTCCTCAAGTAGATCTCTTTGTCTCCCCCATGAATAGACAACTTCTACAATTTTGTGCCACTGTCCCTCACCTTCTGGTCTGGAAGGTGGATGCCCTTTCATTCTCTTGGAAGGGGATGTTTCTGTAAGCACCCCCCAGTCATTCTGAAAGTCCTGTTCAAAATTCAGCAGGACAAATCAAAAATGTTGTTGGTGACCCCCCCCCCCCTACTCCTGCATCTAGCCAAGGGCACTAACCACAAGTTTACCTCACAGGGTGGACCTTCTCACACAAGAAAAAGGAACTCATCTATCCCCACTTGTCTACCCTTCAGCTGACTTTGTGGGGGATGGGGTTTTAATTTCTTTTAGACACCTGTTCTCTGAGCATGTGCTTAGGGTTCTGCAGGAGGCCAGGAAACCCAATACCAGAATGTCCTACCTAGCCAAGTGGAAGAGATTTTCAAGCTGGTGTCTCTCATGGAACCAGGACCCACTCTCAGTGGAAATCCCTCTGGTTCTATCCTATTTCTGTGAATTGCTCAGTACTGGGTTGGCCTATTCTTCAGTGAAGGCCCATATGTCAGCTTTCACTCCCTGTGTCTGCCTCTATACCCCTCTAGCTAGCAGGTTTAAGACTACGCAATTTCTTAAAGGCATCCTTCACACTAGACCTCCCAGGAAACCTCTTCCTCAACCCTGGGATCATAATTTTGTGCTAGAAAAGCCGACTCTTCTCCCAGTTGAGCCAGCTTCATCAGCATCCTTACAACATTGCTTCAGGAAAACTGTGCTTCTCCTAGCTATCACTTCAGCAAGATGTGTGTCTGAGCTTCAGGCCCTTATGGCCTCTCCCCCTTTTTGGTTTTCCATAAACATGGGGTGTCCTTTCAAACCAACCTTTCTTTTATGCCCATGGTAGTCCATAAGTTGTCACTCAACCAATCCATTCAGTTACCTACCTACTTTCCTTCTCCAGAAAATCCTAGTGAGAAGGTGTTTCACAGGATATTGCACCGAAGAAGTTTTTATATCCGAAAGCTTTGCTGTAATAAAGTATTGACGTTCTTGGAGTTGAAATTTTTCTGTTATTTCCTACTTCCAAACAGATGATTTCTACCTGGATTTCTAAGGCTATTCCATTCTGCTTTGTGAAGCATGGTAATAGCTTGCTTCATCTGTAAAGGCCTATTCCACTAGGGTTTAGCCTCGTCGGGTGCCTTCTTCAAGGGATTGGACACTAGTTCTATTCTTGAAGCAGCTACTTAGATTTCTGTACATACCTTCACTAAACATTACAGATTGGATGGCATTTCTATGTCCAGGGCAGGGTTTGCCAGAGCCATACTACTTGGCTTCCTGGAGATCTCTGCTGCTGCTTCTTCCACCCTCTCTTCATGAGCTTTTGTATTCTCCCTCATGTTAAGA
This sequence comes from Protopterus annectens, assembly GCF_019279795.1. Taxonomy (NCBI): domain Eukaryota; kingdom Metazoa; phylum Chordata; order Ceratodontiformes; family Protopteridae; genus Protopterus; species Protopterus annectens. Next base: position 823,516,420 of record NC_056743.1, read on the forward strand.
ATACTGAAACAGATGAATAGAGGAACATAGAACAGCTGTGTATATTCTTACCATAATGATAGATGTCCTCTTCTCTGTTGTAGCATTCCAATCCCTCCCCCTCCTTCCCCCTGGTGGTTTGGTTCCTTTCATTGGATAGTCATACCCTACCTTCCTAAGGCTGGCTTCCTCCTGGGGCATTCATTTCTAAGGTAAATGCGTGCCTAGATCACTTTTATGGCCAATGTACAACAGCAGCCTACAGTAGTAAAAGACTTTTGTATACTGGCCAACTTTGGGTCACCAGCTGCAGAGATCTCTCTCATGTTAAGAATACTACAACAGAGAAGAGGAGGACATCTGTCATTATGGTAATATTTTACACAACTATTCTTTTATCACTGATGCTGGAAAATCTGAAGACTGTGGGTTGTATTCTCACACAGGGTGCTCTGTACTAACAGTGCAGTGCAGCACAGCATAATGGACTGGATGTGACATGCCTGAGGTGTGCTGCCCTTTGAATGAGACACTAAATTGTGGTCTCTTCTGATAAAGATTTTAAGTAGCTCAGGTGGATGTAAAAGATCCCATAGCACTTATAAAAAAAGTGTAAGTGAATTTCCCCTAATTAGTATGAACACTATATTAGGTTCCCCTGAAAGTATGCCAAAAGCCTACTGGAATCACCCAAGCAACAAAGTGTAAATTTATGCTTTTGATTCATGTTCTTGGACTGTTGACACTGGTTCAGGCATCTGTAAGTAACCTGTATTCTCCTTCTATTCCCTGTGGATGTGAACTACTAACTTCTTAATATCCCATTAGATAAAGCTAACCTGTCTGACACTCTTCTTGGCAGAGGTTTAAAAAATTAGAGGAAGATGGAGGGACCATGCAATCAGTCAAACAACTTCTTCACTTCATGTGTGTTCAGGCACTCCCACTAGCTATCCTTCTAAAGCCTGGCCTTTTAACAGAAGACAAAGGCAAAGTACTAGAAGCAATATAGGAAACTTGACAAGAAGCATCAGCCCTGAAGAGATGAGGAGCCCGTCCAAAAATGGCAGTATATGTCAGGAGAGAGACCATCTCCTGCCAGTCTTAACATCGCTCAAATGTGACCCACCTCTACCTTCCTCCATTCCCCTTTCAGGCATCTTGCATGGGCAACCCACCCCCCAACAGCACTGGTCCATTCTGACCTTTAAAATTAAAAAATGATAGTTGCTGTATTTTAATCCATTCCCTCCAATTCTTACTTGGCATCAGTATCTGTCAGGGTGTCAACTCTTACAGGCCAGCATTATGTAGATTGTGAAGCTGTGGAAATAGTTTTACACATGGAAAGAATGAAAGGTTTCTACTCGAGAATGCTGCCACCCACAAATGAGGAAATCTGCTGAGCTATCCTCAACTAGTCCAGCCTAAACAAGATATGGCAATTAAAAACTTCAGGATGCTCATGCAGTAACCCCCCCATTAATGAAGGATGTCCAACAGCCTGTACAACTCGATCATTTATGTGAAAAATCAGTCCCTACCAGAATAAGTTTTGCCTGCATGTTTCCACTACATTGCACCAACCAGCTTGCACCATGTTAAGCTTTGCTCAACCTCTTTTTGTTGGTTTGTTTCATTCATTTTGTTGGAATTTTTTTTCCTTTGTAGTTTCTCTCTGTTACATCAATTGGTAATTGATTTTTTTTTAAATATTGTCCATTATAGGGTGCAGTTATCTTTTTCTTTTTGTTTACCTGCACATCTGTTCTTTCAGTCTGGTACACTTATCCTTTACATTTTAAGATGTTCTTCATGTTTCGCTGTTGCAGTCATTACATTAGGGTAATCTGCTGGCAGGTTGCCCTAAGTCAGCCTGAATATCCAAGTCTTGGGTCCAGCTTCAGTTGCTGTCTCCTCTTCCATGACGTCAGGTCATCAGGGGTATAAGACATGCAGCCCACACCATTTTCTTCAGTCTTTCTTGCTGCACGGTGCCCGAAGCAGAAGCAGTTCGCAAGTGCCGGTCGGCTGACTCCTGAAATTTTCACATTCGAGTTTCAGAACCAAAGTCTTCAATTAAAGCTAAGTACCCTGTTGGGGAAACTTTTTCTTGCTCCTTACCGATGTCAGTAAAAGTTAATAATTGCATTACTTGTGGGAAGCAAATACCTCATAAAGATTTTCATTTGTACTGTATTCCTTGCCTAGGCCCAGATCATAACGCACCTTGCTGTCGGTTTTGTGCTTGATTTAACCAACACACTATTAAGCGTCTGTATATCTTTGCAGAAATATATTTTGGAAACAGATTTAACTATCCTGAAATATCATCGGATAGCAATCCGACTAACAGAGTTCACAAAAAATGCAAAGAAAAGGACAGAGAGAGACCATCGAGGTTCAAAACCAATGACAAAGCTCCTCCTAAGCCAGTCGCCGGTTTGCCAGTACTCAGTGAGGCACTTTCGCAGCCCCTGATACCCGCTACTTTCGAGTCGCAGGCCTCTACCGAGACCTATGTGGAGTCCGATATTCTCAAAGTATTGTACCCGCGGATGTCTCTCCCTCGGATGGGTCCAGAGCCACTGAGCAGGCACTGGCTTCTGAGGGTGTTTACAGGCCTCAGCATTTCTATATAAAACCGACGCCAGCTTCAAAAACAAAGGCAAAAGCAACTTCTAAGGCTAAACAACCGACACACGAGCCACGTGCTCAGGCCTCTATGCCCAAAAAACAGATGATCAAAATGGCTGAAGACTTAATTACCTTGATCAGGAGTTCCCAACCCCCCCCCCCCCTGATAAGAGGCCTAGGCACGACACTGATTATGAATCTTCAGATCAGGTTTCTATTTCTTCTGATTCCTCTTCTGATCAAGAATTTTCTATACCACTCTGAGGATTCAGTTGCAGAGGAATCCATCCCATCTGCATCTCCTCCTGAAGATTTTTCTTTTGGAGAAACCTTGCATACTTTAAGGGAACATTTTCATTAGGACAGTCAGGATTTCTCAGAATCAAAAAAGAGGCTTAGGGATTTCCTCCTTCTTCCTCAACATAGGCCTTTGGCCATACCTCCTGTATTAGACATTGATGATGTGTTTTCGGAATCAAGCATGGCTCCAGATTCCCTACCTCTGGCAGCTAGTAAGCCAGACAGATATTACAGGGTTCCTGACTTCCACAAATTTTTATTCAAAAACCCTGCTGCTGACCCTGAAACTATCTCACAGTGTCCAAAAGGTGTAAAGGCCTCAACAGCTAAGAATCCTACCCCCTCTGATAGAGATTCCAGGGTGCTGGATAGATGGGGAAAGAAGGTTTATACAGCTGCAACCTTGGCAATTAGGGCCTTAAACTGCCAGTTTCATATGCTTAAATATCAACAGCATGTTATGGGATTATTGAAACAGAAAATTATGTTGATTTCTGAATTTGTGGAAAATAAAGAATTACAGGAATTATTGCATGCAGCAGAACAGGTTGGAAAGCATACTTTGCAATGTGGTTTTGATTCCTTGGAGGCCTCCTGCAGGGCCGCAGTTACAGGATCTGTGATCAGAAGGCATGCCTGGCTCAAGGAGCAAAATCTGCCTAATCATGTTAAAGCTAAATTGTTGGATGCACCTTTACAGCATGATACTCTGTTTGGTAATAAGGCAGAAGAGGTTTTAAGGAAAATGGAAGACCAAGATAAGTCTATGCAAACTGTAAAAGACTTCTTACAAGTGCAGCCACCAAGATTCAGTAGACACTGGCCTACAAAAAATTGGTCCTTTCCTGTGTCCGACAGAGCCTCACGGGGCAAATCCAGGTGCTGAAAAGGCTCTAGATACCAATCACGGTTCTTACAGGTCAAAACAAATAGGGTGCCTCTACCTTCAAATCTGGAGGAAACAAAGCACAACTCTACAGTAAACAGTCTCAATGACTTCCTTCTGCCATCACCAAGCACTTATATTTTGGCAGCCTCCTTAGGAGGAAAATTAGCACGTCATGCTCAAAATTGGCAGTTAATAACCCAGGACAAGTGGGTATTAAACATAGTATCCCAGGGATACAGATTTCATTTCCATACCTTACCAATTCCAAACGGTTGGCCAGATCTGCCACAAAATCAATGGGCAGAGGCACAGAAACAAGTTACATCCCTCATGGATATGGGGGCTTTTCAACCAGTACCAGAACAGGAAAAAGGGCAATAATTTTACTTATGACTGTTCCTGGTACCCAGAAAAGACAATGCCTGGCACCCAATACTGGATTTATCAATTTTGAACACATTCTTGGACATCCCAAAATTCAAAATGCTGACTTTGCAACAGCTTCTGCCCATGCTGGGCAAGAACGCTTGGCTAGTGACTCTAGACTTAAAAGAGGCATACCTGCATATCCCAATAAGGGAATCGTGCAGAAGATACGTCCACTTCAAGGCTGGTTTTATGCATTACCAATTCTCTGCACTGCCCTTTGGCTTACGTACTGCACCTAGGGTCTTTACAAAGTGCCTGGTACCAGTAATTGCATTTTGCAGACAAAGAAGCATACAAATCTATCCTTACTTGGGCGACTGTCTCATTCAAGCAGAAAACAAGGACATTCTTCTTCAACATCTGGCATTTGTAAAAAGACTTCTAACATGCCTAGGGTACACAATAAACAAAAATAAATCACAACTGGTACCCTCTCAAAAGATTACATTCCTGGGTGCAAGCTTGAATACAACTGCCCAGATGGCTTACCTTATGCCAGACAAGCAAAGGCAACTGACTATTTACTTCAAACAGATGGCAACAAAAACCCAGTTATCTGCAAGACAAATTCTGCAGGCTTTGGGGTTCATGGCATTCTGCATTCTACTAATTCCATATGCAAGACTGCATATGAGGAAACTACAGTGGTATCTAAAAAGTTAAAATAAATAAATAAATAAGTTTATGGAGTCAACATTGTCACAGTCTGGAAACAATGATTCCTCTCATTCCCTGCCTACAACAGGAGTTTCTTTGGTGGGCAGAGACATCACCAGAACATGGGATGGTCTTTCACTCTACCCCCTGCCACCCAAACCCTAACTACAGACGCATCAAACTATGCTTGGGGGGGGCACCTGTCGGGGAGATGCATTCAGGGCATATGGAGCCCAAAACAAATGCATCTGCATATCAACCAGAAAGAGATGTTAGCTGTTCAGAATGCCCTGACAGCCTTCAAGGACAACACCACGGTTATGTGGTACATAAACAAGCAGGGGGTACACATTCCGACCCCCTTTGCTGACTAGCCATGGCATTGTGGAACACAGCCTTGACTTACCAAATACATCTTCAAGCTTAATTCCTGCCAGGAAACCAAAATACTCTGGCAGACGACCTAAGCAGAAATCTTATGGACCCTCATGAGTGGAAACTGGATCCACAAGTCTTCAGCATTATAACAGAGAAATGGGGGAGTCCAGACATAGATCTATTTGCCTCTCTCCAAAGTTATCAACTGGACAAATTCTGCACAAGGACTTATCACAGACAGGCATGGGAAGTGGATGCCCTATCCTTCAGTTAGAAAAGCCTATCAGTCTAAGCCTTTCCTCCTCTGCCTCTTCTTCCCAAGGTCTTACTAAATGTCAGACAGGAAAAAACAAAAATGATCCTCATTGCCCCAGACTGGCCTTGCCAGCACTGGTACCCAATTCTAAGGAATATATCTCAACTCCCTCCTTGGTACTTGCCTCAAATACCTCATCTACTGTCTCAGCAGAGCAATCAAATTCTGCACAATTAGCTCCAAATTCAGAACCTGGCAGCATGGCTGATCATGTTATTATTCAAACAACACCTCTCAGTAAATCTGTGATGGATGTCATTTTGGAAGCCAGAAGACCTAGTACTAGAAAATCTTATGCTGATAAATGGAAAAGATTCTGTGCTTGGAACCAAGCACAAGGGATGGACACAGCAAAGCCAAATATTCCTCAGATTTTACAATATGTGACTGAGATGCTTGACAAGGGCCTATCTTTTTCATCAATAAAAATCCATGCCTCTGCAATCTCGGCTCATTACAACACAGAGCCTCCCATCTTTTCTCATCCTCTCCTAAAACAGTATCTTAGAGGGGCCAAAAATTTAAGGCCTCCCAGAAGATCACCAACTCTGGCATGGGACCTCAATTTTGTGTTGGAAAAGCTCACCCTGCCTCCATTTGAACCAGCGGCTACTGCGGATATAAAGTTTTTATCTTGGAAAACAGCTTTCCTTCTGGCAATCACTTCAGCAAGAAGGGTTTCAGAACTACAGGTCCTCATGGCTGTGGAGCCTTTTATTACATTTTACCTGGACAGGGTGTCCCTCAGGACCAATCCTTCCTTTATGCCTAAGGTGGTATCCAGTGTGGCTCTTAACCAAACTATTCATCTGCCAACTTTTTACCCAAATCCGCAGAACAAGGGGGAGCGCATTCTGCATTCCTTGGGCGTACACAGGCAACTAAGATTCTACTTAAACAGGACCATATCTCTAAGAAAGTTTGAGCAGCTACTGGTGGCATTTGCTGCAGGATCAGAGGGGAAGGCTATTTCAAAGCAGACTGTTTCAAAGTGGATAAGCCACTGCATTCGTTTCTGCTATTTGCATCATGGTAAACCTGTGCCCAAGGGAATCAGGTCACATTCCACCAGGGCTGCATCTACATCAGCAGCTTTTCTCAGATGGGTGCCAACCAAAGACATTCTAGAAGCTGCTACTCTGAGCTCTGTTCATATTTTTACAAAGCATTACCATTTGCCTCTCTTCTCTAAGTCCAGGGCAGGCTTTGCCACTGCAATTCTGCAGGGCCTTATAGCCGCTCCTAATGCTATTTAGTTCCAGCCTCCCATCCATAGCTTTGGGATTCTACCCAAATGTAATGACTGCAACAGTGAAACACGAAGAACATAGTACAGTTGTGTACACTTACCATAAATGTAGATCTTCGAGTGTATTCACTGTTGCAGTCTGGGTTACCCACCTGCCATCCCCCTTTTTTGTGGAACTTCTGTTTCCTTCACTATATTCTACAGCCTTTGTGGTGTATTTGCTTTTAGATGAAGGTAAAGTTTATGTTGTTTCAATTGCATTTATATATATATATATATATATATATATATAGAGAGAGAGAGAGAGAGAGAGAGAGATAGATTTGCTCCCCATTTGGGGGGCACCTGACATCTGGGGCAAGAAAAACTAAAGAAAATGGTGTCGGCTGCATGTTTTATACCCCTGACAACTTGATGTCATGGAAGAGGAGACAGCAACCGACGCAGGACCCAAGACTTTGATATTCAGGCCGACTGAGGGCAACCTGCCAGCAGATTACCCTAATGTAATGACTGTAACAGTGAATACACTCGAACATCTACATTTATGGTAAGTGTACACAACTGTACTTTCTTCAGCTACCTACATATCTGTCCTTGACAATGTTACCTAACTGTTTTCTCTGTAGTATATTCTTCTGGTTCACAGCAGTTTTATTCTTTATTGGTCAATTTCATACTCTCTCTTTTTGGTATTGTGTTAATACCACTGGTGTACATATCACAAGATTTACCATCTTCCTTAGCCCAGGCTACTAGCACAAGTTATATACAGGTAGTGTTAGCAAATGTATCATGTTTACTTACAACAGTCTTCTTTCAAATAAATCAGTCCACCTTCGAGAGATGCAAATGTTTACTTAAGCTGAAGGCTAATCTCTCCATACGATCTATTGTCAGTAAACAGTACAGCTACTCCACACCTACATCTGCTGAAGTAGTCCCAAACATCCAGGCACCCATCTAGTAGGCCTCAGCCATCTGGAAACACTCTTGTAACTGTCCCTACACTACAACAGAACGTAAACAATAACTGTGAGCCTGTACCCTTAATGTCCTCTAAGCTTACAGTTAACAGAAGTCCAAGTTATTTGTGACTCCACTGTGAAATACACAAAGTCCCTGCACTGACTAGCTGGACAAGGACAGGGTGACAGTGGGCTGTCACTCAGGTGCTACATTTGGGCCCTTTCACTGTCATCGCAAATACAGACATGATCCTGTACTCGCCTATGTGGAAGAGAATGATCTGTATGTGTTTCACACAAAGGGAGAAACAAAGAGCTGCTACTGAGCTTTCTACTTCTCTCCTTGAGAAAGGTAAGACCCTAATAATAAGGTGTATACAGCTTTCAATGAGAGTGATGCCTAAGTGCCACAACAAAATAGTTGTGTTTAGTGACTGGTTAGTGTTGTTCTGAGAGGATCCAGTGTGTCTGTTTTGGATGAGATGATCAGCGGTCTCTCCAGTTTCACCAGGGGCAGACTTAACCTCTCATCTGATTGCTTTCACATACTAAAACCTTTGCTGCTCATTGTCTGTCCACTGTGCCTTTTCTTTAGACAAAGTTCAACTTATAGACATCCCCTCTAACTAGTTGTAGGTAAATAATAACATTTCAGAACTTTAAGCCTTCCTTACCATCAAAGGTGTTCATGTTTGTGTAGTAACTGAACCATGATTTCAGTCTAATAATAGTACTTTCTTATTATTTGAGTTCAGAGCATATCACATATTTGAGGCTGCTGAAGGTAGGGGAGAGTATCCATATTTATCCTTAAGTCCAGCCTCTTATGTCAAATCATTATCCTGGAAATGAGAACCATACCTAGCTTGTCTGGCATCCTCTGCAGTTCCCTGAACTGGCACGCCTCTACTTAAAGCTAATGACCATAAAAAAAGACTTCTTGTTTATAGTGGCTGACCACAAGAAAAAAAAATGAAGCAAGCCGCTTGATGCAAATGTAACAAGTGGCTTGATACAGTTATGCTGCACAGAAAGCACTTAAGACCTGACTAAAAATACAGTATCTGCATTCATTTCTGAATGCCAGTACTACACTCCCTCAGCATTGGCACCTGTCATTCATACCCCTAACACCTTGCACCAAGGAGCAGTTGCCCCTTCACACCATCCGAACAACACCTCTGTTGGAGCTTGCTAAGTTCCTAGTGACACTCGATAAAAATTACCACATCATTGTCAATTACAGATCCCCATCCGTGATTCCCTGAGAGCATGATGTGTACCCTAGTCAGATTGAAAAGCCAACCATTAATCCGAGTACACTTCTTATGGGAGATTTTAACTACCTTCATTCAATTTGGCTAACTTATACTGTACGCCATAAATATGCTTGAGGATTTCTGAGTTTTGCAAGTGCCAATGCCTTAAACCCAGATAATTCACCTTTTCACCAAAGGTGTTAATCCTGCAGAACCTGCCCTCATAAACATATCCCCAACCTGTGCTACTACTCACGCCACTTCTTTTGTGGTCAGATCTGACCATGTTACGTGACCTTTTCCCTTAAAACGTCTATTATAATCCACAAGAACCCCACCGTGTTTGCAAACAATCGATAACTGACAATTTACCATTCTGTGCCCTTAATAATCATAATGACATAATTTCTCAAACACCTCTAACCTAATGCTACCATATGTTCCCCCTAAATGCTATTGCTTTTTAGACAGGTGTATTAAGATGCCTGCCATAAGCATGATGGTAAATTTAAAAGTAAACCAATATGATGTAATCCCTGCATTGACAAACTGTTATGACAAGAGAGAGAAAACTTCTAGCCATTTGTAATCTCTTTTCAACAAGTATAAGAGGGAATAAAGTCTGATAAGCAAATCCCTAAAGGGCACCATTAATGTATGACCAGTTATGAACTTAAGGGACACCACCACCATCACTGAAGTTGATTAAAGCTGTCTTTGGTTATGTTAGTATACTCAGAAGTAAGAGAGATTAGTGATTTGGTATTAACTCCTGTGTAATCCACTGGATAGGTAATTGCCTTACCAATAAAAGTAATATTTTTAAGGCTGGGAGTGCTGTTTCTAGTCAAAAGTGATTTCCCACAAGATGTTGTCCTGTCCCCCCTTTCTTTGGCATCCATTTCTCTCATGTTAAAACAAAATTCAAAAGTCTGTGGCTAACCAGATTTGCTGATAACTGCTAAATGGGCATAATTATTAGAATCCCTTTCAATACAGAGAGTCTCACATGTGGATTAAAAAGGCTTCTGTTATGGCAGCTAAGGATATGTGGGAATTGACTAAACAAAAGATAATACAAAAATTAAGAAACTGGAAACTCTTAGTTATGGATACAGATAGTAATATACAAGCAGTGAAAATGTTTAGTCCCGTTAGTCTTGTATATGGATCAGGTGTACTTTTATCAACTTAAGAAGTTGTGGGCAATAATTAATAAAGGATTGAATGAATTTATTTGTGAGGGACAAAGGGCAAGAGTTAAGTGGGATAAGTTGATCCTTCCAATAGAACAAGGTGTTTTAGGTTTACCTGATTTGAAGGTATGTTTTAGACCTGCACTCTTAAGACTCACATGCATAACACAAGCAGAAGGTTATAATTCAAAGTGTAAAGGGATGATGATGATGAAGCAAGGGGGGTCTCAAGAAATAGAGTGGGATTTTGGATGCAGATCCTTAATGAGAATAATAACCATACATGATATTGTATTCAGAAAGTAGTACTAAGCCAGTACTAGAATGGAGAGATTTTGCCAGTAGGGATGACTGCAAGTAGGGGTACAGAAAATAGGCAAGAGGGGCTGTAATTTACTGGAAAAAAGCCGTCAAAGGAACCAAGATATTGGTAGCAAATAATTCAAGCAGAAAAGGTTATATAGTGGGATGAGGCCAAAAATACATTTGGATTGCAGTCTAGAGACTGCTTTCACTGCCAGGGCTTGACTTCAGTGTACAGGTAAAAAGAAAGGGATAGGGGGATTTTAAGTGAAAGACCTGCTCTGGCAGAGTTTAGTTGAATCTAGAATAGAAGCAGCTGTTAAAGAGGAATAGTTAGCATGGGATATAAAATATTACATGACAACTGTAAGCGTCAATCAGAGGAGGTTAGAAAAGATTGTGAAGTGAAACTGGAAAAGCAATTTACAACGCAACAATGAGGAGACATATGTACAGCTCCCAAGTATGCAACCGAGTCCAGACGTTTTAGGATCTTTGCTTGGAAGAGTTTGCATAGCTATTTTTATATGCCAAGCAGACTTCAAAGAATTTTTCCTCCGGTAGACAAATGTTAGAGGTGTGATGAGGAAGAAAAAGGTAACTGGGAACATATGCTTCTGGGAGTGTAATGTGCTGGCAGATTTCAAAAGTTCCCTACAGAGTACTCTGTCAGACATATTGGGTGAGCAAATGGCTGTAAGTAAAGAAATAACTGTATTTGAGGTATTGAATATTATAAAAGAGATAAAAGGACTGGAAGAAGGATTTTTAGAAAAAGGAAGGAGTAAGTTGCATAGAAATAAATGGAAATTATGGGAAAATACAAACTTAATACTGCTCAGGAGGAGTGAGGTTTAAGGAAAGGCAAGAATTCAGAATTTTTTGCAATGGACTTATGACAATACCAAAGACAATATCTCTGATGGATATTGTATTCAAATGGAAACATATTAAGATGGTTTATTTTCTTTTCTGTTAATGTATGTTTGTCTATATCTTAAGTGATAATTTAATAAGGGCGTTTGCAGAAAAAAAGCTCTCTTAATCCTGTCCAAGCAATGCAGGCTGCTAATAAAACAAAAACAAGGGGGTCTAAGAGTTATGGCTTAGAAGGTTCCAGTCTGATTATGTGACTATCACTTGTCACCTGAACGAGTTCCCATATTATATGAGAGATGGAGACCCAACACTGTGACATCTTGCCTATCCATGTGGAATGTTATCTCACTTTATGGGAGAACGTGGTTTCATGAAGTTATTCATCATCCTCCAGACTTTACAGTACTCAAAATTATGGGCCAAACCAAAAATAACTGTAGATACCCCACCAAAGGCTGCCTGCCCACAAAGATTCCAAAGGAAAAAAGAAAAAAGCAGGTACTGGCCACCACGACGAACAGCTTCAAACCTTTTATTTTAAAACAAAATTAAAAAAACAGGAATGAGCGCTTACATGATCAAGCCCTTCTTCAGATACAAAACCTCAAATGAAACTGCAGTTTTTATATAGCTCTTCAGCTAACATTCAGTACCACACTCTCCTTTTTCTTAGTGCAGGTCTTAAAGGTATAACCCCATTTAAACCTGGGGTTTTGTATGCTGCTAGCTCAATGATCCATTTAGTTTCATTCAACTCTGTTTCATTAATCAAATCACCTCCCCTTTTGTTTTTATTTGCACATTGTATAGCCATAAACTTATGATTTTCATACTTAGAAATGTGTTGGAAAAGTGCATTATGTTCATGTTTTAATCTTATGGAGGACAAATGGTTCAAAAATCTGTTTTTCAGCATACAGTTAGATGTTCTTTGTGTTTCACTGTTGCAGTCATTGCATTTGGGTAATTTGCTGGCAGGTTGCCCTCAGTTGGCCTAAATTCCAAAGTCTTGGGTCCTGCATCGGTTGCTGTCTCCTCTTCCATGATCTCAGGGGTATAAAACAAGCAGCCGACACCATTTTCTTTAGTCTTTCTTGCTGTGCGGTGCCCAAAGCAGAAGCAGTTCGCAAGTGCTGGTCAGCCGACTCCTGAAATTTTCAAATTCGAGTTTCAGAACCGAAGTCTTCACTAAAACTAAGTACCTCGTTGGGGAAACTTTTTTCTTGCTCCATACCGATGTCAGAAAAAGTTAATAATTGCATTACTTGTGGGAAGCAAATACCTCATAAGGATTTCCATTTATACTGTATTCCTTGCCTAGGCCCTGATCATAATGTGCCTAGCTGTTGGTTTTGTGCTAGATTTAACCAATACACTATTAAGTGTCGGTATATCTTTGCTTCACAATATTTTGGAAACAGATTTAACTATCCTGAAATGTCATCTGATAGCAATCTGACTACCGGAGTACACAAAAAACACAAAGAAAAGGACAGAGACAGACCGTCGAGGTCCAAAACCGATGACGAAGCTTCTCCTAAGTCAGTTGCCGGTTCGCCGGTACTCAGTGAGGTGCTTTTGCAGCCCCTGATACCCGCTACTTTCGAGTCACAGGCCCCTACCAAGACCCATGTGGAGTCCGGCACGCTGCGAGATTCTCAAAGTTTTGTACCCGCGGATGTCTCTCCCTCGAATGGGTCCAGAGCCGGCACCGGCTTCTGAGGGTGTATTTAGGCCACAACATGTTTATATAAAACCGACGCCAGCTTCAAAAACAAAGACAAAAGCAACGTGTAAAGCTTAAAAAATTACGCATGTGCCATGTGCACAGGCCTTTATGCCCAAAAAGCAGATGATCAAAATGGCTGAAGACCTAATTACCTTGATAAGGGGTTACCAACCACCTCCTGATAAGAGGCCTAGGCAAGACACTGATTATGAATATTCAGATCAGGTTTCTATTTCTTCCGATTTCTCTTCTGATCAGGAATTATCTATACCACCCTATGAGGATTCTGATGCAGAGGAATCTTATCCCATCTGCATCTCCTCCTGAAGATTATTCCTTTGGAGAAACCTTGCATACTTTGAGGGAGCATTTTCACTGGGAGAGTCAAGAGATCTCAGAATCAAAAAAGAGGCTCAGGGATTTCCCTCTTCTCTCAGCATAAGCCTTTAGCCATACACCTTCTGTTTTAGACATTGTGGATGATGTGTTTTCGGAGTCAAGCTTGATTCCAGACTCTCTACCTCCGGCTCCTACTAAGCCAGATAGATATTACAGGGTTCCTGACTCTCACAAATTTTTATATAGAAACCCTGCTGCTGACCCTGAAACTATTTCACAGGGTCCAAAAGGTGTTAAGGCCTCAACAGCAAAAAATCCTACCCCCTCTGATAGAGATTCCAGGGCACTGGATAGATGGGAAAAGAAGGTTTATACATCTGCAACCTTGGCAATTAGGGCCTAGGGTTGCCAGCTTTCTTTGTGGCTAAAACCGGACTAAGGCCACCACGCCCCTCGCATCACCCATAACTCCACCCATTCCCACCCCCTCCAATACATGCTCCGCCCATTTTGTGACATCAGCTGATGGGAACACCCTCTTTTTTTGTTCCAGATGCCTGCTTTCAGCAGATTTCTCCCCAGTTTCCATAAACACTGTTCAAAACTCTCAGTGTGCATACTGTCTACTGCTTTATTTCTACAGTGATTACAGATATTTGGATTTAATTTAAAACATTTAATTCAAATTTTGTAGCACAAACCACTGATACACATTTGCTAAACAAAGCAACGTGAACAATGAGATACTGTGCAAGTAACATATTTACTAGTCACACTGTTTGAAGCATCATGGTTTTGGCATGCCCAGCATGGATCCCCTTCCCCATAAAAGATGAAAAAACCCAGAAAAAGATTATATTAGTTAGGGGTTGGCGACATGCAAGGCAGAATTGAGAACCCTAATGTTACTTAGTGTATATAATATATTACTCTTGATAAAAAATTATTTTTGTCAACAGAGCTTTTCTCCCAGGGCCGTCACTGAAAATTAGATATTTTTGGGTCAGTCAGACTTTCCTGGTAAACAAATGTAAAATACAAATTAAAATAAAAATAATCCATCCCTTCCCAAAAAAGGATCTACCCAAGCACAACAGCAGACTACACAGACTACAGACCTGCTTCCAATTCATGTCAATATTTTGAAAAAATTAGTCTACTTTCAGACATGTGAATATCTCCAAAAATACAAAACACTATCCAGGCACCAGCATATGTCTCATGTAGGCAGAAATACAATGACATCTGTATGGCCATTAACAAATGATGAACTCCAAACACTGACAAATGACACCAGACAAGAATAGTAACTAACTGTTGATCTGGCTGATGCTTCTAACATGGTCAGCCATCAACTCCTTGTGACAACACTTAAGACATTATGTGCTTAACTCAGTATTACCGCTAATAACCCACATTTACCACACCATAACTCACTGCAGGCCTCAAAACTTTATCACCTTACCTATGCTGTTCTATTTTTTCTGACCTCTTCAACTACAGGCTACATCAAATCAAAGTCTTTACTGACAAAAATGACAGTAAAACCTAAGCTAAATTATAAATGGCTTCACACTTATATACAATAATTTCATCCAGAAATCTCAGCTGTGACATTCACTCCATCATTGCACACACGCACAAGCACGTGCACATACAAATACACAATTCTGGTTCTCTTTTCATAGTATTCACATTACAGGCAGAAGAACAGCTAAAACTTTTACTTTTAAAAGTCTGAAAAATGAACCGTCTTGCACAGGAAGTTATCTACCTTCTTTACAATCCCTAATGGGCCAAAACTATAGCAGAACTTACAGGCTGTTAAACTTCAAAATACACTATCTGAGACTGAGATATGACCCACCTTATCACACACACACTACCTTTGTGCTGGCTTCTGAAATTGCTGCCTTCCCGTAAGTCAAGCTGATGAATTCCCCAAAGTGAAATAATATCCATAATAATCCAAAGTCGGTTAATGCTAGGCTTCTGCTTAAGTTCCCACTCGCACTACATGCTGGGCTTCTGCTTCCCGCTCGCACTACCGGAAGTGAGCTCATTGAGCTCAATTCCGACAGGCTGATAGCCACGCATGTGATGACGTCAGCGCCACAAAATTTAAAACCAAAAGTCCGGTTTTGATTGAAATTTCTAACCGGACAATTTGTCAGATAACCGGACAGTCCGGTCAAAAAACGGACACCTGGCAACCCTATTAGGGCCTTAAACTGCCAGTTTCATATGCTCAAGTATCAACAACATGTTATGGGATTACTGAAACAGAAAATGATGTTGATTTCTGAATGTGCAGAAAATAAACAATTGCAGGAATTATTGCATGCAGCAGAACAAGTTGGAAAGCATACTTTGCAATGTGGTTTTGATTCCTTAGAGGCCTCCTGCAGGGCCGCAGTTACTGGATCTGTGATTAGGAGGCATGCCTGGCTAAAAGAGCAAAATTTGCCTGATCATGTTAAAGCTAAATTGCTGGATGCACCTTTACAGCATCATACTCTGTTTGGTATTAAGGCAGAAGAGGTTTTAAAGAAAATGGAAGACAAAGCTAAGTCTATGCAAACTGTAAAAGACTTCTTACAAGTGCAGCCATCAAGATTCAGTAGACACTAGCCTACAATTTTATTTATTTTACATTTGTTGACCGGGCTAGTCTAGCTGGATATATGTCCATTTTCAGTAGAGGCCCGGGGAGAAAAGCTCCACAGCAGATAGATACAGCTTAATATACATGTGTAAATATAGACATAAAGGGATATTAAAAAAAATACATTTAGTTATACATGGTAAGAAAAGTCATACGAGTCTAGCTCATTTACATTACATAACAAAAAGAGAGCCATGAGAGAATGACTTACAAATTAGGTATATAGAATAGAAGGAAGAAGACAAAAGGACATTTTTGACAAGTGTTTAAATGTAGAAAAAAGGTTAGTTATGATATAAGTAGATTCAGCCAGCGTTAGTACATGGACACGGCCATTGCGAGTTAAGGAAGATTTTTTAGATGCTTTTTGAAAAGAGGGGTAGATGAAAGGGATGTGCGATTACTAGGAAGTTTATTCCAATGGATTCCAGTAGTGTTAGTAAATAGAGAATCACCTGATTTGTTATTGGATTTTAGGGTAGCGGCTAGTAATTTACTGGCTGAGCGAAGGGTGCTTAAATTTTTATAAGGGTTGATTAAGTTACAGAGTATGGGAGTATTTGTAGGGTGATACAAGATTTTGTGGGTGATGGTTAGTTGTTGGAAAAGAAGCTGGTTTTGAAGTTCCAACCATCCTAGTTTATGTAGATTTTGACAGTGGTGAGTACGGAATGTGGACCCAGTGGCAAACCTGGCAATGTTATTGTAAGCGGTGGCCAGCTTGTTTTGATTATTTTTAGATAGATTTGTAAAAATTGGGGAGGCATAGAAAAGTGTAGAGAGTAGGTGAGTTTGGGCCATAGTAGTCCTGGCTACAGGTGTAAGGAATGGTTTTAGCCTATAGAGAAATCCTAGTTTTCTATTCACTGATTTGAATTGGTCCTTTCCTGTGTCTGAAAGAGCTCAACGGGGCAAATCCAGGCACCCTAAAGGTTCTAGATACCAGTCACAGGATTCTTACAGGTCAAAGCAATGGGGTGCTTCTACCTCCAAATCTGGAGGAAATAAAGCGCAACCCTACAGTAAACAGTCTCAATGACTTCCCTCTGCCATCACCAAGCACCTATCTTTTGGCAGCACCCTTAGGGGGAAAATTAGCACTTTATGCTCAAAATTGGCAGTTAATAACCCAGGACCAAGTACACACTGTGGTGGTGGTGCTGCGGTAGCATTGTCGCCTCACAGACTTTGCCCGTTCGATTCTCAGCTAGAGCGTCTTCTGTGTGGCGACATGCGTGAATGGGCGTTCCTTCATTGAAGGTTGTGCGTTAGGCCCTGCAAGCCAGCACGTAAAAATCTACTGCCAATCGTTAGCGGACCGGAGTTCCGCTGTGGAGACCCCTAACCGGGAAAAGCCGAAAGACACAAACAAACAAATAACCCAGGACAAGTGCATGTTAAACATAGTATCTCAGGGATATGGATTCCACTTCCACACACTGCCAATTGCAAATGGTTGGCCAGATCTGCCAAAAAATCAGTGGGCAGAGGCACAGAAACAGGTTACATCCCTCATGGATATGGGGGCTATTCAGCCAGTACCAGAACAGAAAAAAGGACAAGGTTTTTATTCAAGACTGTTCTTGGTACCCAGAAAAGACGAGACCTGGTGCCCAATACTGGATTTATCAATTTTGAACACATACCTGGACATTCCAAAGTTCATAATGCTAACTTTGCAGCAGCTTCTGCCCATGCTGACCAAGAATGCTTGGCTGGTGACATTAGACCTAAAAGAGGCATACCCGCATATCCCAATAAGGGAATCATGCAGAAGATACCTCCGTTTCAAGGCTGGCTTTATGCATTACCAATTCTCTGCATTGCCCTTTGGCTTATCTACTGTGCCCAGGGTCTTTACAAAGTGCCTGGCACCGGTAATTGCATTTTGTACACAAAGAAGTATACAAATATATCATTACTTGGATGACTGTCTCATTCAAGCAGAGAACAAGGACATTCTTCTTCAGCATCTGGGGTTTGTGAAAAGGCTTCTAACATGCCTAGGGTACACAATAAATGAAAAGAAATCACAACTGGTACCCTCTCAAAAGATAACATTCCTGGGTGCAAGCTTGAATACAACTGCCCAGATGGCTTTCCTCATGCCAGGCTAACAAAGGCAACTGACTACTTAAAACTGATGGCAACAAAAACCCAGTTATCTGCAAGACAAACTCTGCAGGCTTTGGGGTACATGGCATCCTGCATTCTACTGATTCCATATGCAAGACTGCATATGAGGAAACTACAGTGGTACCTAAAACGTTTATGGAGGCAGCATTGTCACAGTCTGGAAACAATGATTCCTCTCATTCCCTGCCTACAACAGGAGTTTCTATGGTGGGCAAAGGTATGTGACCAAAACATGGGACGGGCTTTCACTCTACCCACTGCAGGCCAAACCTTAACAACAGACGAAACAAGCAGGGGGGCACACACTCATGCCCCCTTTACAGACTAACCATGGCACTGTGGGACACAGCCTTGACTTACCAAGTACATCTTCAAGCTCAATTCCTGCCAGGAAAGCAAAATACTCTGGCACACGATTTAAGTATTAACCATATGGACCCTCACGAGTGGAAACTAGATCCACAAGTCTTCAGCATGATAAAGAAATAGGGGAGCCCGGACATAGACCTATTTGCCTCTACTCAGAATTATCAACTGGAAACATTCTGCACAGGGACTTATCACAGACAAGCATGGAAAGTGGACACCCTATCCTTCAGTTGGAAAAACTCCTCTGCCTCTTCTTCCCAAGGTACTACTAAAAGTCAGACAAAAGAAACCAAAGATGATACTAATTGCCCTGGACTGGCCCAGCCAATACTGGTACCCAATCCTAAGGAACATGTCTCAATTCCCAGCTTGGTACTCTCCTCAGATACCTCACTTACTGTCCCAGCAAAACAATCAGATCCTGCACAATCAGCTCCATGGCTGATCATGTAGTTATTCAAAGAACACCTCAGTAAAGCTGTGATGGATGTAATTTTGGAAGCCAGAAGGCCTAGTACTAGAAAATCTTATGCTGATAAATGGAAGAGATTCTGTGCTTGGAACCAAGCACAAGGAACTGACACAGCAGAGCCAAATATTCCTCAGATTTTACAATACTTGACTGAGATGCTTGACAAATGCCTATCTTTTTCATCAGTAAAAATCCATGCCTCTGCCATCTCAGCTCATTACAACACAGAGCCACCAATCTTTTCTCATCCTTTACTAAAGCAGTATCTTAGAGGGGCCAAATTTTTAAGGCCTCCCAGAAGATCACCAATTCCTGCATGGGATCTCAATTATGTGTTGGAAAAGCTCACCCTCCCTCCATTTGAACCAGCTTCTACTGCAGATCTAAAGTTCTTGTCATGGAAAACAGCTCTGCTCCTGGCAATTACTTCAGCAAGAAGAGTCTCGGAGCTGCAGGCACTCATGTCTCTGGAGCCTTTTATCATATTTTACCCAGACAGGGCGTCCCTCAGGACCAATTCTTCATTTATGCTTAAGGTGGTTTCCAGTGTGGTTCTTAACCAATCTATTCATCTGCCAACTTTTTATCCAAATCTGCAGAACAAGGGGGAGTGGATTCTGCATTCCTTGGACGTACACAGATAACTAAGATTCTACTTGAGCAGGACTAAAGCTCTAAGAAAAACTGAGCAGTTACTAGTGACATTTGCTGCAGGATCAGAGGGAAAGGCTATTTCAAAGCAGACTGTTTCAAAGTGGATAAGCCACTGCATTCGTTTCTGCTACTTACACCATGGCAAACCGGTGCCCAAGGGCATTAGGTCTCATTCCACCAGGGCTGCAGCTACATCAGCAGCTTTTCTCAGAGGAGTACCAACCAAAGACATTCTAGAGGCTGCTACTTGGAGTTCTGTTCACACTTTTACAAAGCATTATCATTTGCCTCTCTGCTCTAAGTCCAGGGCAGGCTTTGCCACTGCAGTTCTGCAGGGCCTTATAGCCGCCCCAGTGCAGTTTAGCTCCAGCCTCCCATCCATAGCTTTGGGATTCTACCCAAATGTAATGACTGCAACAGTAAACACGAAGAACATGGTACAGTTGCGTACACTTACCATAAATATAGATGTTCGAGTGTATTCACTGTTGAAGCCCAGGTTACCCGCCCGCCATCCCCCTTTTTATTCTGGAGTTTCTCTTTCCTTCACTATCGTCTACAACCTTTGTGGTGTATTTGCTTGTAGATGAAGGTAAAGTTTGTATTATTGCATGTATATATAGCTTATATATATTTTTTTGCTACCCATTTGGGGGGGGGGGGGGGGGGCACCTGACATCTGGGGCAAGAAAAACTAAAGAAAATGGCGTTGGCTGCTTGTTTTATACCTCTGACGACCTGACATCATGGAAGAGGAGACAGCAACTGACGCAGTACCAAAGACTTTGGAATTCAGGCCAACTGAGGGCAACCTGCCAGCAGATTACCCGAATGTAATGACTGCAACAGTGAAATACACTCAAACATCTACATTTATGGTAAGTGTACAAAACTGTACTTTTTTTCCACATAGAATGAGCTGCAGTCCTGACAGACAGCCAAGTAAACAACATTCTTTGTTCTATAATCTAAATACAAATCAAAACAATATTGTTTTCCTCATACATAGGATTCTGCCTCCACAATGTACTCCCATGCTTTGCAATTTCTGCACTTTCGTGTACCTGTACGTTGTGTAAAATTGTTCCTACTTTTTTCTGTCTTCCCTTAATGACATAAATCCTTCAGATTTTTATTTTTTCTAAAGCCAAAAACAGTTTTTTCTCCTACTACCTTGGTTATTTTTTTTGTCTGTCAGCAAAACATTCCAATTCTGTTTTATTATATCACATATTCCCCCTATGTTATTACTATATGTTAACATTAGCCTCACATTATCCATCTTGTGAGGCTCTAAACTGAACAAGTGTTCCATCCTATTGTCTATGGGAGAACCAAGGCCTAGACTATTACTTCTGTATTGTTTACTCTTAGTAATAGCATCTTTAACTCTATTTTCATTGTATCTCCTTCGACAGAGGTTACTCTCTAACTTGTCTATTTCTTGTTCAAAATGTTTATCCTGCATACATATATGTGAAATTCTATCAACCTGCCCTCTTATTATACCATTGAACGTATATCTTGGATGCATGCTGTCCATATCACCCTGCCCCCTTATTATACCACTGAACGTATACCTTGGATGCATGCTGTCATAAGATAGTATGCTATTCTTCCAACAGTTGTTTCTGAATAAGGTTGTGTCCAAAACTCCATTCTCATCCCTCAGCAATTTTACATCCAAAAAGTCCAAAGCGCTACTGGAATACTGAATGGTGAATCTACGGAAAGTGGTCATAGATTCCAAATATTCAACAAATCTTTGTAAATCCAGGACCCCCCCCATAACAAAAAAGTCATCCACAAAACATACATAGAAAATTAACTTGTCCTTCCATGGATGATGTCATCCATATATAACTTTGTTCTCCCAGTAAGCCAACACTAAATTTGCGTACGTGTTAGCACAGGGGGTGCCCATAGCCACCCCCCTGCTTCTGGCAATAATATGCATCTTGACACATAAATGTTATTTTCTAACACTATTTTAAGCAGCTCACTTAGCCTAATGTTATCAAGCTCATAGTTAGCTACTTGTGATAGTATGTGTGCTATGGCTAATAAGCCATAGGTATTGCTAATGACAGTAAACAAATTCTTTACATATAGTGTAACAATAATATAACTCTGTCTTTCATACCGTATAATACACTCATGCAACAATGTTAAAAAGTGTCCTGTATCCCTTAGTATACTGGGAAATTTATCTAAAACTTTTTTCAATGTACATTCTATTCAAATGGATACATTCTCTGTGACCCAACCCCTGCCTGAGACAATAGATCTCAGTGGGATGTCAACCAGATCTTTATGTATCTTGGGTAGTGCCTTTAATATAGGCACCATTGGATGTTCCATCCATAAAAATGTGTGCAAGTCGTCTGACATTAGCCCCAATTGTTTTAATTCCGTAAACCTTTGCTTTACCTTGTCAACTGTATGACTAACCATTATAGGGGATATACATATAAAAGTGTGT
Organism: Protopterus annectens; assembly: GCF_019279795.1. Classification (NCBI taxonomy): domain Eukaryota; kingdom Metazoa; phylum Chordata; order Ceratodontiformes; family Protopteridae; genus Protopterus; species Protopterus annectens. Next base: position 823,538,705 of record NC_056743.1, read on the forward strand.
TCACCCTGTAGCAGTTGTAAGACTTTTCTCTGATAGAAACTGTTATTGATTACTACTACAGCTCCCCCCTTGTCCGCTGGTTTTATCACAATATCTGTATTATTTTTCACTTAATTCAATGCTTGCCTTTGTGAAATGGACAGATTAAAAAACTTGCTATTGCCCTCATCTTCTAGGTAATGCTTTATATCTGATTCACACAGTCTCAAAAAAATGTTAACAGTAGAGTTAGTAGGTGGAGTAAAAGCACTGGGCTGTCTCAACTCCTTGTTCTGTGGCAGGTTTGAATTACCATATACGTTTTTAAGTGATACATTCCTACCATATAACATGAAGTCAAGAAGAACCTGAGAATATACAGTTCCTGTACTCTGCACAAATTAAGTCTTTGTTAAGAACATATTGTTCATTTGCAGACAAAAAGTAGTCAGATATAAGCAATACAGTTAGTATCACCAGTTAAGTGGATATTCGCCGCTTCTTCGCCTCTCTCTGATTCATATGGCTCTGTCTCCATTCGCTCTTCTTCTTCACTGGTACAGGCAGTGACAGAAAAGAACCCTTTCCCATCTCAAAAACTTTCAGCTGTGCTCCTAGCCATGCCAACTCATTTTCCATGCTGGAAGTCAAAAGTTGTCCTCCCATGGTGTCAACAGTTGACTCCTGTCCTGGTCGATTAATCAGTTTGGAGGTTGCCATGTTGGTCTCCTCCCAACAAGTAGGGTCATCCATCCACCTTCATGTTTTCTCTACTGGTGCTGCAGTTGGACACTGAGCAGTGGACCTGACCTGTGTACTGCTCAACTCCTCCCTAGTAGTCATGGAAACTTACGACTACGTACATGAGAATAAGGATGCCTGCCCTGGTGAGTGGATGTTTTCAGTGATTTTTTTACTGGAGAAATAAATGCTTCAGCCTGGACTGGTTTCTCTTTAGGCCACATAAAAATGTTGCCCTGTTTAAAACCATGATAGACTCTCATCAGTTTCTTAGTTTTTGTTTGCTGCAATTTCATGTCTAAGGTAGATACTAAACAATACATCTCTTCCAGTTTATTCTTGTAAAAATCACTAACGTATTCCAACTCTAAATCTTTTTGTAAAGTCTCAATTTCTTTCAACAAAATATTCTCTTGTGGAGCATGAAAGTCTAGCAATAAATGCATATATGAGAAACTAGACTCTTAAGTTTAAATGCTGGCACTTGGCTAACAGTTCTGGATAGTACTCGCCCTGCAAAGTAATGCACAGTACACAAAGGCCTCTGGGAGCTATGCCAAACTGCAAACAGGCCTCCAAATGATTTCTTTGCCACTGTAGATGCTTTAATTTCATTAATTTATTAGGCAAGGTATTTACTAAGTCAGTAAAAGCCACGCTTTCTTTTTGAGTAGAATCACCCACCACGTTTATCAGACAGTATATGTAAATCCAAATCAAGTAAAGGATTACTTGTAGTTATCACATTTCTTCTTACTCTCTGTGTCCAAATTGCAGATGTACCATGAGAACTATGACCCGGTTCCACTTTAACATCCCTCTGTTCTGCCATAATGTGTGGAGTCTTCAGACACACCAGCAAAGCCAAACCAAAAATAACTGTAGATAACCCCACCAAAGGCTGCCTGCCCACAAAGATTCCAAAGGAAAAAAGAAAAAAGCAGGTACTGGCCACCTCGCTGAACAGCTTCAAAACTTTTATTTAAAACACAATTAAAAACACAGGAATGAGCGCTTTCATGACCAAGCCCTTCTTCAGATACAAAAACTCAAATGAAACTGCAGTTTTTATATAGCTCTTCAGCTAACATTCAGTACCGCACCCTCCTTTTCCTTAGTGCAGGTCTTAAAAGTATAACCCCATTTAAACCTGGGGTCTTGTATGCTGCTAGCTCAATGATCTATTTAGTTTCATTCAACTCTGTCTCATTAATCAAATCACCTCCCCTTTTGTTTTTATTTACACATTGTATAACCATAAACTTATGATTTTCATACTTAGAAATGTGTTGGAAAAGTGCATTATGTTCATGTTTTAATCTATAGAGGACAAATGGTGCAACATTCTGTTTTTCAGCATGCAGTTAAGTTTTTCCTAGATAGAATGAGCTGCAGTCCTGACAGACAGCCAGGTAAACAACATTCTTTGTTCTACAATCTGCATACAAATCAAAACAATATTGTTTTCCTGATGCAGGGTGTACATAGGATTCTGCCTCCACAATGTACTTACATGCTTTGCAATTTCTGCACTTTCGTGTACCTGTACATTGTGTAAATTGTTCCTACTTTTTTTCTGTCTTCCCTTCATGACATAATAAATCCTTCAGATTTTTATTTCCTCTAAAGCCAAAAACTGTTTTTTCTCCTACTACCTTGGCTATTTTTTTCATCTGTCAGCAAAACATTCCAATTCTGTTTTATTATATCACATATTCCCCCATGTTATTACTATATGTTAACATTAGCATCACATTATCCATCTGTGAGGCTCTAGACTGTAAGATTAAAACATAAACGGGTGAATAGTTGGAACCTACCCTCATTTCTGCTATAGGAATAGGAAGTCACTTAAAAGACTGTTATGTTATCCAACCAAGTTTGCAGTGAATCCCAAGGAAGATGAGGTATAAGGAACTTTAAAGTGTGGGAGCTGCAATTTTTGTTCATTTATAGATGAATCACGTGTTTACACATCAGACACTCACAAGCAGTTTTGGTTTCACACTCAGTGTGACTGCAATAGTAAAGACTTGATATACCTTGCACATTGCAGTGCAAAATTTTTTTTATGTTGGAAAGACAAACCGTAGGCTACGTGAACACATTAGAGATCACTTGTATTGTGCACAAAAGAATAATCCCTCAAGTGTGGTAGCGAAAAACATGCTGCAGTTTGAGGGGCATACTTTCAATTTTTTGATTGTAGACAATATCAAAGTAAGTGAGTGGTTAGGGGACATAGTTAATGACACTAAGAGAGTTGAAGTCCAATGGATTTTTAAACTACAAGCTAACAGAGACTCTGGTTTATGTGATCATGTCCCCCTTAAGCCAGGAAACTGAAGTGCTGATATCTGTGTGTGTGCTTTTAAGAAGTGTTTTAGCTAATTATGGTTGTTATGTTACAATGTATGCATAGGATGTAATTGGAGAGTTTGAAATTTTAGAGTGATGTCATTACTATATTATTTACTGTTTGAAACTAGATTTTACTGTGGTCTGACGAAACTAGTATAACTAGTGAAAGTGCTTACCTATTTGTTTACGTACACTTGGATTATTAGTGAATAAATGCCTGGATTTTATTTCTATTTTTTTCCTGCTGTGTCATTCTCAAGTCCAACTAAGTGCCGTGTTTTGGTGAAGGTATGTACACATTCTTTACCGAAATGTTTTGGTATTTACTTTATTACTGCATTTTCGATCAACTGTTGTAAATAATTATGTATAGTTAATATCTTTTTTGCAATGGTAAGTAATACTGTTTATTCATACTGTTTATTATGTCATATACTGTCTATATGATGGATATAATCTGCTGTTTATAGAGCTTTTCTCCTTGGACCTCAACTAAAAAGTGGGTCTTGCATGACCCAGTAGTCAAATGCAAAACGAAATATCTGCCATGATTGTTGAAGTTACCTTAAATAATCCATTTCAGTTAGATGTGTGTTATTGTAAGGCTGAACACAAAAAGGGAAGGATTCTGCACACTGTGGATGCTGGCATGTATTGCACTTAACAGGACTAAAGACTACAGGAAAACTTACCAGTTATTTGTCTCTGTCATTGTCCATGCTGGAGTGAATGACTTGAGACGTACCTCCCTGGACTACATGAAAAGCGACATGGAAGAGCTCTTGGATCATGTGGCCCAGGCAGATATGACCCTAGCCCTGCGTAGCATCCTGCCTTCACCCAGAATACCACCACAGTATAAGGACAAAATGACTGACTTCAATAATTGGCTAAGCTTCTGGTGTCATTCAAAGGGGATCCAGTATCTGTCTGCCTGGGAAGACATGATCGACAAACCACGATGCTTTGCCAGAGATGGTCTGCACCTGTCACCCCTGGGATTCAGGTTACTGGCTAAAGCTCTTACCACCCCTGTAGTGCTTTTTAGGCAAGGTTCAAAGGACAAAACCATCACCGTAACAGATACAAGCATGCAAAATCTAAAGGTAATGCTACTCAATGCTAGAAGTCTAAACCTCAAAATGCACTATCTCGAGGCACTCCTAAAAATGGAGAACATCGAGATTTGTGCAGTAACTGAGACTTGGTTCAAGACTCCAGAGAGCACCCCTGCAATACCAGGCTACAACTCTTACCGCACTTTTCGGCCACAAAACCAAGACTGAAATACTAAAGGTGGAGGAGTGTCCATATTCACCAAGGATATTCACACCTCCAGGCTAGTTGCCCAACACAATGCATCTGAAATTCTCCAGGTGCAACTTAACACTAGGTAAGACTGCAATCCAAATTGTAGCTTGCTACAGATCCCCCACCATGCCCCAAGATTCTCACTACACCTTTCTAAACATACTGGAAAATATTAAGATACAACCAAACACCCTAATACTAGGAGATTCCATCTACCCTGCCATTAACTGGGAAAACTACTCGGGTACCAACTCCTTTTCCCAACGGTTCTTGGAATTCATAAATTCCAATGCCCTGAATCAACTAATCCATTGTCCCATCAGGGGCTCCAATATCCTAGATCTGGTCATTACCAGCATGGGAAATAGATGCTCCACACCAGTGGTCACCCCCTCATTGGTCAGGTCTGACCATAAGCAAATTACCCTTGACATCCACATCCCGCCCCCTCCCCCCAGTAAGGAAACCTCCTTAAATAACTTCTCCAAAGCCAACTTCATGCTACTGAAGTCAGAAGTGACAAACTTCATGATACCCATGCAGATGGGATCTGAAAGTTCGACTGCAGAATCCTACACTAAGGCACTGTACGAGCACATCCACTCATGCATGAATCGTGCCATCCCAAATAGAACCAATATGCTCTCCTCCAAAAAAAGGAAGCCAATCTGGTGGTCCCCTGCTATAAACAAACTATACAACAGAAGGAAGAAACTGTTGCAGAAAGGAGGAAAATCCCAGGATGCAAAAAACTCCCTCACCAGCCTCAGTAAGAAGCTGAGATCCCTCATAAAATCCTCAAAAACTAGTTACAAAAATAAAATTGCCAAAGATTCCAAAGACTACCACAAGACATTCTATAGTTATGTCAAGAATCTAAATGACAATGCTCAGATCTGCTCTGAGCTTCAACAGAATGGCATTAAATATACTGATCCCAAGGATATTGCCAATATCCTGGCAGATCGATTTAGTGCCAACTTCACCCCCCTCTCACCCCCTAAAGGGCCTATCTCAATACCAAAAGATTGCCAAATTCTGGTAATCACGGCCACACAGGTAGAAACCGCACTCTCCAAAGCTAAGAATACAGCATCCATTGGACCAGATGACATCCCAGGCTGTGTACTACATGAACTACAAAATGAACTGTCACCTCACCTAAGTGTCATGTTTAATCATAGCCTCACCTCAGGCTTCGTGCCCACTGAGTGGCACACAGCTACAGTTATCCCACTCCACAAGGGGGGATCCACCTTGGATCCCGGGAACTACCATCCCATCAGTCTGACGAGCCTGATCTGCAAGGGCATGGAATGCATTATCATGGAACTTATAAACAAAGACATTGGCAACCTTCAAACACTGGACCCCACCCAGTTTGGGTTTGTGAAGGGCCGATCTTGTCTCCTGAACCTGATTGACTTCTTCGAATCAGTCTCCAGAGCTGTGGACAAGGGTAAGGCAGTCCACACAGCATATATGGACCTCGCCAAGGCCTTTGACAGCATCCCCCACTCTGGAATCATAGATAAATTTACTAAGCTGGGCATAAATCCCTACGTCACTCGATGGGTTGCCCAACTGGCTTACTGACAGAACCCAGGGCAAGCTGTAAAAGTAGCCGACTCCAAATCCAGCTCCAGACAAGTGACAAGTGGAGTACCTCAGGGTTCAGTCCTGGGGCCACTCTTGTTTGGCATCTACTTCTCTGAAGTACAGGCCAACACTAAGGGACCTGGCTAACAAAGTTCACAGATGACTGCAAACTGGGAGCCATTATTGAATCCCCAAATGATGTGGATATTCTACAAAAGGGCGATACAGAAACAGATGCCGGGTGCCAGAGCCATGGGCTCAAGCTTAATGCCAAGAAATGTATAGTTATCCCCTTTGGAAAAAAACATGTACCCATGAATTACCACATAGGTAGCAGTACACTAAACATCAAAAGTGTGATGAGAGTCTTAGGGACACAGGTGGACAGTGGTCTCACTTTCGATAACCACATCGCCACAACAGTCAGGAAATCCTTCTATGTGGCACACCTCATCACTAAGGGCTTTTCATCCAGAAAAAAGGAGGTTATTGTCCCACTGTACTCATACCTCATTAGACCCATTATAGAGTATAATGCCCCGTTTGGTAAGTACCTCACAAGACATCTGCAACAGCTGGAAAGGCCACAGAAATACCTCACTAAAAGAATCACAGGCCTAAAGCAGATGCCCTATGCTGACCGCCTTAAAAACTCCAGCTATACTCTGTCGCATATCTTCTACTCAGAGGCGATCTCTGCTTAACATACAAGGCCATGTCAAACCCTGAGCTGTTGGACATGCTACACTTAAATAAATCCCAATCCCTCAGAGCCACATGCTCCAGGGATCTAAACCTTGTCATCACAATGAACAAAAATGCTGGAGGGATAGGTTCCTGACCCAGAGACTCCCCATACTCTGGAATAGACTGCCCATACATGTCAAGCAGAGCACCTCCTTGGCCCTCTTCAAAAGGAACCTTGATGATTGGATGGGGGTTAGGAAATTCACCCCGGGGATCATGTCAGTTGCCCTGCTAGACAGGGGTCCAGAGAAGTAAATATTGTGGGAAGAAATATCCAGGGAATTGTTATGGCTAGGCTTGCATAGGCCCTAGGGCCGATAGCCTAGTACCAACCTATGAACCTATTTGTAGCCTTCATTCCAAGGACGTAGGGAAGACCACTGTCTAGGCAAACATTCTTCAACTGGCTGGTCAACTGCATCAAATTCTGCTATCACATCAATGAAACCCCCCGGAAAGGTAGATTATAGCATACTCCACCAAGACAGTTGCCACCTATAGAAGAAGCATGGCTAGCTCAATCAGCACCAAGTGGTAGTACCACAAACTAACACCCCATCCCCTCAGCTTTTAAGTGAAGAGCACAAATGAAACAAAAATACTTCTGAGAACTACAGGATGTCAGTTAAAAAAAAAAAAATATATATATATATATATATATATATATATATATATATATATATTTCTTTTAAACTGTCGCACATTGTTGCTACAAATCTAGCACACAGTTGTTACAGTTTACACCCAGCATGAAGTGGTACAGCACTCTGGTTTTAGTTTAAAAAAATGGTTATACCCTCAAAAAGCACTGCCACACTCCGGTGTTAGTAAAAACAGTTTTTATTTTAACTTTTAAACTGTGGCAAACTGCTTGTTACAATGTTATAAGCAGTTGTTACAGTTTAGGTCACACATGGAATGCTACAGCTCTCAAGTTTGACCTCAAATGCAGTATCGCCTTTTAAAAGCCAGAATGCATTAACAAGAGATCTGGACTGGTTGATCTCACTCCCAACACTTTGTGCCCGGGGACGTTGCCCCCATTCACTGTGCCCTAGCTGTGCTACTGACCGATGCAGTCTTGGTCAAGACTGTGTATTCTTAGGATATTTGTAAAGCTGCTACTTGTACCTCTGTATACATCTTCTCCAGACATTACAAACTGGATATCCTGTCCAGATCTGTACAGCAGCAGGGCTGACTTTATCTCCAGTGGCATAGATCAGAGTTTGATTGCCATTTCAGTCACTTGATGGACCTGACAGGGATGGATGGACATGCCTATCCCTGTGTGGACTGTGGGATGGAGCAGAACACATATAGCCACAGTCTCTCAGGTCACCAAGTCACTGCCTGGTGGTAGTGTTCATTAGCAGTGGTGCAAGAGTATGTCATTTTAGGGAGAATTTAAAGAGTTTATCCCACCATCTGGGGGGTGGGGTTAGGCAACATAAATACCCTTATTGTCAAGATGATGTTGAGGGCACAAGCAGCTCCCATGATTGCCTGTAGACAAACTCCTCAGGATAGCTGACACCTCTGTACTCTACAGGGGTAATTCCTTTGTGTTGAAAAACAAATAGACAAAGCCTGATTAGGGAAACTTGATAATTAGTAGGCACAGGAGCAAAAAGCACATAGGAAAAGAAAAGTAAGGTTGACTGTCTCTTGCAGTAGGGTCATGGGTCAGTGACATTTCATTGCTTGGTACTTTTCTGTTTGTAATGTGCATACACTGTACAGCAGTGACTGTTAAGATGAACATTGGTCACTTGTGTAAGGGTGCTCAACATAACCATAAATGGTTGAGTACCAAGATTACTACTGCAGTGCAAGCTGCCACTGTCCTTCCCCCTCTCATCTGAGAGGCCTTTTCTTTTAGGGCTCGCTCTTAAGCTTTGCTTGGAAATGTTTCCATTTTATATGCTGTGGAACTGTGAAACTGTAATTTACTATTTTTATCTTTGGTGTAGTAGAGGGGCTATGACTTAGTTGCCTGTGAATGCAGTTACAGTAGCTTCCTGTTTAGTATTTTTTTTTAAGTACTGGTTTTCTGGAGCATGGAATTAGCCACTAATCCTTCTTCCTTATGGGAACATAATAGGAGGATGCTGGAACACTTGTTGATGACTCTCAGCAATATAAAGACCAGATGACAGAGCATACTAAACATTAATGAACCATCTCCAGAGAACGTAATCATAATGTGTAAATAATTAATTGTATTAGTTTAGGTAAGCAACCCTCAGTGTGCACAAAATACTGTTTTTGTTTTGTTTTTTGTTTTTTTTTGGGGGGGGGGGTAACAGACAATAAAATGTCCATAATTTATTTTTTCTGTTTCCTTCCTTTGTTATTCAGAAAGCCAACTGTATAGAGATTATATACAATGGATAACCAAGGAGAAGGTTACTAGCAAATATCCACAATATGGGTATTTATGTGTATACACGAATGGGTATACACCCAGGAATATTTAAGGAGTGTTACGTTAAGGATGCAGTAGGTACCAGTTTGAACAGTAATTAAGCCATTGTTACAGAATTTATGCAAAATGCAATAAGTAAACATCTGCCATGATTGCTGAGCTTACCTTAAACCAATCCATTTCAGCTAGATGTGTTTTATCGTAAGGCTGAACACAAAAGGAGAAGGATTGTACACACTGCGGATACTGGCATGTATTGCACTAACAGGACTAGGACTAAAGAATCTAGAAAACTAGCCACGTATTTATAGCATTCACATCAAGGAGCGGGGAAGACCGCTGTTTAGACAAACTTTCTGTAAATGGCTGGTCAACTGCATCACATGCTGCTATTACATCAATGGAAACCCACCAGAAAGGTAGTTTATAACAAACTCCACTGAGACAGTTGCCACGAATGTCAGTTTTCCTATGAACATTGATAAAACCAATGTAGAATTTAGAGTGGCAAGTGTGCTGTGTTCCTTGATAAATGAATACTGATACATTAATGTATGTTCTATGATTACAAATGCATTATAACTGATGTAGAACTTAAAGCAACATGTGGCCTGTGATCACTAAAGCATTGCTATTGTCATATGATTTTAGTAAAGGCAAGAGGAGTGTTGAATTATGCTTTATGTGCTTTGAATACAGTAGCAACTTTATGATTTTGGTATATTCAAAGAGTAGTGCATGTTTTCTCAGCAGAGTAATCCTATGGGCTAGGCTTGTAAAGGCCCCAGGGCCATTAGCCTAGTACACACCTGTGGACTAGATGATGATCTTTGGGACCACAAGGAAAAAAATATGCCCAGTGACCATTAAGGAGAAGTACTGTATATGTATTAGTGTTAGTATTTATAAATATGATGCATTGGTTTGAAGAAGGGGTTTCATGAACCAAAAGGAACACACAAGAACATTGAGTAAGTTAATGTGGTATTTTTGTTCAGTATCCTTTATGGAAAAAATTAGAGAAGGAAATTGGTGAAGGAGGATGTAGGTAGAGAATATGCCAGAAAAATTGGCTGCTAGAGAAGAACACGGAAATTGTAACCACTGCTGTTCGAGTGGTTGGGTGAATAGGACACTTGCCTTGGATTCTACCTTTTAGGGGAAGCAAGGGCAATACTGAAGAAGTTTGACAGCTTACAAGCCATTTTTATAATTCAGATTGATTAATAGCCTGTAAACTCTCTATCAGCCTTTGTTTAAGGTAGACAACTACCTTTACAAAAACAGTAGACAGTTTACAAGTTATTAACTGATTGCTTTTACAGCCACTTGACGGCAACTTTTAAACTGTCAGACTGTTAAGCTGTCATTAAGTGATCAGCGTTGTGATAATTTGAAAACTCTAGTTTGGTTGAATCTTTTTCTAGATATTGGGAAGGGGGGTACCAAATGTGTATGTTGCCCATGGTACCAAACTGCATTGTTATAGCTCTTTTGGACTTAACCAATGCTGAGAGGGAGAACAGAGGAAGAGAGTGAAAACAAAAGAATAGTAACGAGTGGAGTAGATGTTTAACAGAAGAGGAACATATAAGCAAGAAAAGTAAGAGAGGCTTGTGAATGTTTAGGTCAAACAACAACAAGTACCATACATATTACTGGCTACATGAGACTTCATTACTATTTTGAAGCTCTTTATGGAGAACAGCATGTTAACATTAAATTTGTTCCATTGCTTTACTGTATTTACACCTAAGTGTGAGTCTGCACGTCTGCTGGGGGGTAGCTTGACTTATGCTGAAGAGACATTGGGGTGGAAAATTGTCTGTATTGGTGAAGATCATTTTGTGGAGTATAGCAGCCTAATAGGTATTGTTATTTGGGTGAGCTTCAGTTAGTTAGGGAATTCTACACAGATAAGCTTGTTTAAGGTTTTGCAATGGTCAAAACAGGAAAATGTATTAAAAGAACAAAGCAATGCAGTTGTGTTACAGGCTACCACAATTTTAATGGGAAGCATGCAGAATGTTAAAGGGAAACAGAAAATGATGGGCTATAGCTGTTCCAAATGATGGGCTTAGCCCAGTACAGTTAGTTACAAATTAGAATTTTTAGTGACTAAGTTAGTGACGAGGACAAACGAGTTCAAGATGACCCCAAAGGAACTTTTCACATTTCAGAGCATGAATGAATAAATGCTTCATGCAAGTTACAAGCAAGTCAGGATTACCTAGAAAAAAGGATAGTGTATACACAAAGAGCACACTTTTTGTTTTGAGAATGTTAAGATAATGGTGTGAGTTTGGCAACCAGACTTTACTTAGAGTTAAATCTACTGTGAAGAACTCACCTTGCATGAGACAGAGACTGACCAGAGCATTGTTGAGTCATTAAGCATGCTGAGTAACCTGATAACACCATATTGCTCCCTTCTATCACACAGGTAGAAAACAGAACCAGGACCATAAGAGGCCCCTGTGTAATACCAAGAGAGACTGGTAGATAGAGAAATGTGATAATACTCCCTCTGAGATCTACCAGCTGCTGAACCATTGGGCAGTATCAGCAGATAGTCCAAAGTTTGAAAACCTGCTTTTAAGTGGTAAAAGTTGACTATATCAAATGCCTTGGTTATTTTAAGGAGAAAAGTTCTAATATTTGCCATGTTTAAGTTCAGCACATATGTATACATTTATGCTCGAGAGTTGTGTAAGTTCCATGACCACAACAATATCATTGTTTAATGCAAGATGGTGATAAGCATACCTGTCAACTGTCCACATTTTTGCAGAATGTCCAGACTGCTTCAATTTTTGGACTGTTTCTCATAAAATGTATAGTTTTCTAGCAAGCCACTGTGGTGATCTGAGGATTAAAGTCACTAAATAATGAAATACATTTGAGTTTTAGATTTTATATCCTTCAGAAAATGTATGGTGACAAAACCTGTTCTTGCACCTCTCTGCATTTACGAGTGATATTAAAAATTTGTTCCTATTTTTGGTCCTTTGTTCCCATTATGTCAGGCATTGTCCAGATTTCTTGCACTAAGAGGTTGAGAGCAATGGTGATAAGGGATTGTTAACTTGAAGATAAAAATGAAAGTATGCACATTTTTCCAAACTTTTAGAAAGTAGACACACATTAGCAGTAGGCTTTGATAAATAATTCATTTTGGTTGAATGCCTGCCATTGTTTTATATTTTAACATCTTTATTGAATTGTCACTTATGACATATGCAAACATACACTTATATAAAAGAAAACAAGCCATATTAACATGTTTTCAATTACAAACATCATACATCACGTATATTCTTCTGTACAATTATCTATCTAATATTACATAAATTGCTCAATTCCTACCTTCCCTTAATCCTCACTCTTCCTCCAAAACATTATTCTGCATATATTGTTCCCACAATTCCCATTTGGTTTCTATGTGACTTGCTCTTATCCTTTTCTAAAGATCCCATGTCCATTTCTTTTATCACTTACAATATTCATTGCTTCAAATACAATTGGTGTAGACTTTTATTTCCATTTTCTATTAATTCCTTTTTGGTAGCCACAAGAATTAAATTTAACAAGGCCTTACTATGTTTTGGCAATTCAGATCATGTATCTCAGCTCAAAAAACATAATTTCCTTAGTTACACCAAATTTGTTCACTCACTATCTCTGATAGAATAGTCTGTAGGAAAATATTTAAGTCTTCTGACTCATTGTACTCCCAGAACGTATACTCCCATTTACCTCTTTCTTCCCAATCACACCTCCAGCATTTGCAATCTACCTGAGCAAAAATGTTTGGAGTCTGCTTACAGTATAAAAATACTTATGAAAACACTTTCAAGCAAAAGTTCTAAATCTTCTAGACTTTGTTGCATATTTGGGAACCATATATATGTGCACATATTGTTTAATCGTGAATTGTTTTGTCCAATCTCTCCTCCCAATCTTTTCTAACCTTCACTTATTGATTCCTTTAATTATAGTGCAATATTTTGTATGCCCTACTAATTATCCTTTTTTAACAGCAGTACCTGTTCTAGATTCAGTTAAAAACTTTATTAGAACAGGTATTTCACTTAGGATTCCCCTATCGCTTTCTTTGCATATACTCTGATATGAATCACTGATTTTGGGGGGGGGGGCGCAGTCTCTAGCCTGCAGTCCGAATGTCTTCTTGGCCTCTTCGCATTCTATTACCTTTCCCTGTCTAGTCATTTGCTCCCAATACCTTAGTTACTTTGTGAGCTTCCTCCAGTAAATTCCAACCCCCTCTTTTCTGTTCTCTGTACCCCTAATTGCAGTCATCCTTATTGGCAGAATCTCCTTTCTCCATTCCATTGTTGACTTAGTTCTTAGAATACTTTCTGCTACTTTATGAATATAATATTCTCTATGGATAGTGATATTCTCTTTAAGAAAATGCACTTAAAATCCCACTCTCTCCTTATTTCTTGAATTTCCCCCTGCCTCAGCACCCTTTTCCATTTTGAATTACAGCTTTTTGCTTGTGTTATGCATGTGAGTCTTAACTGTGTAGCACTAAAATATCTCTTTAAATAAAGCAATCCTAAACCACCTTGTTTTATTGGAAGGATCAACTTATCCCACTGGACCCCTTGCCCTCTTCCCCTCCCAGATAAAATCCTTCAATTATTTATTAATGACTATCCACACCTTTTCTTCTGTTTGTTAAAAATATGCTTGATCTGTGTATAAAATTAAAGGGACTAAAAATATTTTCACTCCTTGTATCTTGCTATCCATATCCATAAACAAGAGCTTCAAGTTTCTCAGTTTTTATATTATATATTTTAGTCTGTTTCCACATATCCTTTGTTTCCATAACATAATCCTTTTTAAACCATACTCCTAAATATTTAATTTTATTGTGTCCCCATAAATATTGGTATTGCTGAACTAATTCATGTGTTGGTACATACTTTACATCTATAGCCTTTGTTTTATATTTAATTTTATACCCAAAAGACTTGAAACTGTCTGAGTACTCCACAACACTGAGATGCCCTTTTTTATCAGGTGCAAAATAATATTGTCTACAAATAAAGCCAACTTTTTTTGATTACCATACCAATTATATCCCTGAATTCCTTATTTTCTTTGCCAGTGACTCTAAATATAATGCAAATAAAGCGGAAAGAGGACACCCCTGCCTGGTTCCTTTGTTCAGGCACAATTTGTCAGCGAGGAACCATACCCCATTAATTTTTGCCTTTGATCCCTCATATATCCTCCTAATTAACCTTATTGTTATATCAGGGAATGCAAATGCTTTCATTGGCATACTCTTAAAGACCCATCTTATTCTGTCATATGCTTTTTCTGCATTAAGACCCACCAACAACAGCAGTATTTTCTTAAATACTTCTCCCCTGTGGATCATTCTTGTTCTATTAATGTTGTTAGATGCTTGCCTTCCCTGTACAAAACTACATTGATCCATATCTATCAATTTTGGCAACACATTGGCTATTCCTTTAGCTATTATAGACATAAACACTTTATAAGCATGATTTTAAAATTGAAATGGGCCTCTATGAAGTTGGGTCTGGTGGGTCTTTGTCATCATTAGGTATTATAGCCACCACAGCTTTCTTCCAGGATGTTGGTGCTTCCCTTCCTTTTAAAATACTTTTAAATAAAACATAACAGGTCTTTATCATGTTCTTCCCTCCTAGCTTCCAAACTTCCACAGGAGGCTTCCTGGAGAGTTTCCTGCAGATTGATTATACATCACCATTTTTATTTCATGTCCTCCTGTCTTAACGGTTAGTTGTTGAGCCTTATCTGCCTTTAACCTTGACATACTTACAGTAAAAGTCTCCCATAAATATTTCCATTTGTGGTTTTCTTGATTTCCACATTTCTGTGTATTATACAAATAAATGTTCATAAAATTTCCAAAATGTCTCTAATTCCTCTGCAGGGTTTGTGGTTATTTTTCTTGTTATATGCTCCCTAAGTTTGGCAACGACCCTTTGTACTTTCTGTTGCCTAAGTTGTTGTACTAAAAGTTTTTGTGCTCTGTATTTATCAAAAAGCAATTGCTTAACAGCAGTCTTTCTAAACCCATACATATTATTCAGATACTTCCTTATTTTCTCTTTATCACTCTTGTTCTGTGAAATTCCTCTTTCTGCAATCCTTTACCTTTGTTGGCCTCCTTTAAGTAATTCTTGCACCTTCTTAGCCATATCTTTTTACCCTCTTTTTATACTCTACTTTCATTTTATCCCACTAACTAGCTATACTTTCTGAAGAAATTTCTGTCTTCCCTAGTAACTCTCAAATAATTTCACTACCCATTCCTTAAATTCATCTAATTTTAATGGGTAGGTGGGGAAGCACCAGTGTTTCATTTTTTCTTAATTAACCTGCATCTTCATCTTAGTTGTTTCTGGTGCATGATCTGCAATAGTTAGTGGATGTTTGTGGAAGCTTACAATTAAATACACCTCTTTATGCGAAATGTAATTTCTGTCTAGTCTAGCTCAGTTATTATACCTTAGGGAATATGTCAATTCTCTCTAAGTTCCTACTACTGAATTCATGTCTTCCATACCAAATATTTTCATAAAGTTCTTCAGAAATCTAACCTCTTTTGTTGTAATTTCCCTTCTGGGACCTCCAGATACATCCCCACTGTTGCAAATCAAGTTCCATTCCCCACTTATAATATTCCATGCTGAAAGCTGATCATTTCTCCCATCACTTTCTTAAGCTCCATAAGAGTAGTTTTAGGTGTAATACACACACAAATCAGCATAATCCTTCTCCCTTGCCAGTAACTCCTTACTACCACAATAAAATTTACCATTATTTTTTTCCTCCTCTAGCAATTAGTATAAGTACTCCCCTTTTCATTTGTCCTGATATTCTGATGAATATCCATCCTGAAATCCTTTTTTTATCAAATTCACATGCACACTTCTTTCCAAGTGTGTCTTCTGTAGCATTGCAATTTGCACTCTACATTTCTTAATATAATTTAGTATTTTTTTTCTATACCCATGAAGCCATTCACATTCCAAAAGAAAATGAACTGTGCAACCATTGTGATAAGTTATTATTCCCACCTATTATATATGACAGCTTTGTTAAATGTCTGTTTCCAGCTTTTGTGTTACACGTACCAACTAATGTTTGGCAGGTTGATCCTTTATACAGTTGTTTCATGTCATCTCCTTTTGTACTTTTGTCACATTTTTATCAACCCCCCCCCCCATAACCTATTAACTTAAACACACATTTACTGTATGTACATTTTCAAATAGTGAAGTTTAACTCTCCTTATAAGACCAATTATCCCAAATTGGTAGCTGTACCTAGAGGTATTAACTAACCTAAACTTAAGGTTATCCATGGTAAAACTCTTTACAGCTTGTGCACATACTTAGACTAATTGCTGTCTCTTTTTGTCTTATCTTTATTCTCCTCACAGGTGTGAAACACAGCATATATGCTTTCAAAAAAACATTAACTTTTAGCTTTAGAAAAGAAGCCCACTGGCTATCTTTAAATAAACCCTAAATTATACACAGTTCTAGTAACTGCACTGAAAAAATTAAGGGCCGGAAACGCTGTTCTCTTTTACTACTTCAAATACTTTCAGACTTTATTTTTTATTAAACTGCTTGCCATTGTTCCTTGTAATTTTCTCAGGATTTATTGCCTTCACCTGTAGTCAGCTTGTCTCCCTGGAAACATAAGAGCAGAATGTACAGCTACCATCAGCTGCAAACTTCTCAACTCACACTGAACATTTATTTGCTAAAGTAAAACTATTTATTACATTCACTGTGGTCTGTTGTTTTTAAAGACCACTTACTTCTATTACAAACTTATTAGATTAAATTAAATGCAATAATCTAGACATTTACCAATGTAAGAGTAAAAGAAAATATCGCAACTCTACATATATTGTAATCAGAGAACTTTTACACCCTATCCCCCACCCCAAAAGCCTAAGATTGCAGCTTATTAAACTTAAACAAGCTTTAGTCCAGTCTATATTCTCTTTTTATACTGTAATGCCTACATTTCTTGAAACTAACAAAGAAAAACGTGCTTGTTTACTTCAGTATCGTTATCACATACAATTAATGAAAATACTTTACAATATAACCTAATTTATATCATGAAATGTTTTATACAAATACTGTTAAGAACAAGCATTGTTTTACTTAGTTACTTTTTATTTTTCTCCTTTAGTGTCTGTGAAGACTGGTAGAGATGGGTGAAGGCTGCCAGCCTAGCCAGATAGAATTGTGCAGATAATTCTATCATTTGTAAATATGAATGTTGAATTATAAGCTTTTGTTTGTTTGAATGAAACCATATTCTGTGAAGTGTTGAACTTAAAACAGTGTGGCAACATTGCCATCTGCTGTAAAGAAAGCTAAGTCAAGCATTTCTTGTTGGTCCTTTGAAATTAAAATCATTTCATCACTACCTTTCATGTTTACAAGTCAGCTCCAGTCCAGCTAGATGAGCTTCCTGCCTATTGTTTTAAGACTAAAGTTAATGACCAGAATTTACACATGGAATGTCCTGTATTGCTCTAAGTGTAAAAGAATATAATTGCAGTTTGTCAGATTGGGAACACCAGGAAAGTGTGAAAGATGATGTAATGTTTTAGCAGAAATGCAGTTTCAATTTAAACAGTAAGAACCAGCGATTATTAAGCATTTTTGTCTTGATATCCAACTCAGCACTGCCTTGTGCTCCTTTATGTAAGTAGTATGTTAGAAATGTGCTTTCTCCTAGAAGTAGCCAGGAATTATAAAGATTAGACTAAGTGTTTTCCTGTGATGTCAGAACTGTACTACTGATTTATTTTAAGTATTTCTGTGTGATCGCTGAACTCTTTTGACTAGCACTGTGTAATAGAAAGTATTGTCTTGTGGTTTTAATTATTTATTATGAAATATTTTAAAACCTTTTAAATGTGGCTGGTTTTGTGTAGAGATAAGTTACGCTCTAAGAGTACACTGCATGTATATAAGGATCCTGTACCAGGTCACTCTAATAAGCCTTAAGACTGTTTAGTCACTCTTACCAATTGGATAATAATATTGCCCAGTAATAATTGGACACCCTTTTAAGGGCCTTTGGGTAGCTGACATTAGCTGGGTGGTGGCAGCCAGTACTACCGTATAGTCTGCGTAAAAGGGTTACAGCTGGAGAACCTGTGCCAGCCTTTCCCAGAAGTGTCTGTGTGGTTGTATAACCTCTTATCTCAAAGTGTGTGTGTGTCAGCTACTTGGGCAGGGATAGGAAGCACTGGTTGGACAGAGAGGGTGCTAGAAATTTTAGCTTGCCCAGCTAGGCTGAGATCTGGACCCTATAGCTGTGCCATTTGGGAGTTTAATTGGGGACCTGGGGAGCAAGGGAGTGACCAGCCCCAGACTGACTGTGATCTCTGTGTGCTCTTAAGGGAAATTGCACTTTACTTGTGTGTATTTGTTATCCTTTCCTCATATATGAGATGCCCTCTCTGGTGTTAGTGGTGAGGATTGAGGCTCCTTGATTGCTGGGCCAGGGCACATACGTCACATATTAATTGTTTGGCAGTGGTGGGATATCCACATTGCATATTAATTAGTTGGCAAATACTAATTGGTGTGTAGTGGTGTGAATAGAGTGAATCCTGTAGCTTGTGTACCGTGAGTTTTGAAGGTGTTTTGTACTCTAAAGCAGCCACACACTGAATACACAGAGTTCATATCACAATTGTTTTATTTCTTTTGTTAGCTTAGTTAGTCAGGGTGAGCAGGCAGCATGTCAGCAGAGGAGTATGGGAAGCTGACAAGGAGCCAACTGGCAGAGATGTGCCAGGCTAGGGGACCGGTGCATGGAAACCTGACTAATGCAGACCTGATTGCAGTCTTGGTTACAGCTGCATCAGAAAACAGCAGCCTGGAGGACAATCAGACTGGCAGTGGAGATATAATTCCCTCGGAGAATGGGCAGCTCAGCCTTTCTGCAGTGGACTTAAAAATCCAGCTGGAGCTAAAGAGACTTGAGTTGGAGGTCAGGCGTGTGGAATTAGAAGCAAATGAGAGACTGCGACATTTGCAGGCTGTGGTGAATGAGAAACCGTTATGTCTGGAAGCTGAGGAACAAGAAAAGCAGAGGCAGCATGAGAAGGAGATGCTAGCTCTTCGCCAGAGTCATGGAGGTAATGGGAAAGGGAGTAACTGGACTCCAAAAGCACAAAATGTCAGTAAATTTCTTTTGCAGTTTAAAGAGGGGGATAATTTTGATAGTTTCATTCATATGTTTGAGAGGGTATGTAAACTGTATGAAGTTGACCAAGGGCTCTGGGTACGGTTCCTGACCCCCTTATTCTATGGTAAAGCTGTAACTGCATTAGCTAGAATGTCTGACATTACATGTTTTGATTATACTGCTGTAAAACATTGTCTTTTAGAACTGTTTAAGCTAACACCTGAAACATATAGGAAAAAGTTTCATGAGCACATACGCAAGGCAGATGAAAGTGTGTGTGAATATGTTGCTGAATTGAGCACTTATTTCCATAGGTGGGTGAGTGGATGTCAGGTCACTATGTTTGAAGGGCTGGCAGACCTTTTGGTGAGGGAACAAGCCCTTAGCACTTTGCCTGAGGACATGAGGATCTGGTTAGCTGATAGACAGTGTGCTACTTCATATGAGTTGGGGAAGAAGGGAGACCTATACCTGGCAAGCAGGGCAGCCCTGCACAGGAAGGGGATCCCCAGTACTGCTAATGGGTCTCAAGGAACCCATGGTGGGCAGCATAGACTGCCATAACAGAATCTGTCAGTAGCAGGGGAAGCCACTAGTCCAGGTTCACATCCAGGAGCTAGGGTTAAATGTTTTGAATGCAACCATTGGGGCCATGTGGCATACAGGTGTCCACAGAGGCAAGGTGGGGAACCAAAGGTAAGGGAGCCAGTAAGTGGGAAATACAAAATGCCAATAGTAGGTTGTCTTGAGACAACAGGGTACTGAACTACCATCCTGCAGATGTCCTGAGAGGGAAGGATTTGGATGAGGCAGTACCATGTGCTTATGCAGTTACACGCAGTCAGACTAGGAGACAAGCATGTGGGTCTGGTAGCCTGGGGGAGACCCAGACAGACTGCAAACTTGCAGCCAGGACTGGTGAGGTGGTTACTTCTGGGAGGGTGCTACTCTGTAGCAGTGAAACTGAAGGTGAGCCACAGCTGCTTGTGGGTACTGATTACTGATGATCCCTTGGACAGAGTGCAAAGGTAGAGGTGAGTAGTAGTACACAGGCTGACAGTGAGGCATCACTGTCAGAGGATGTCAGACTTCCTGTGGAATGAGAGCTGGGAAGGATTACAAGGAGAGAGTTGAGACAGGCTTAGCTCTCAGACCCTACATTGCAAGGCATGAGGCAGGTATCTAGGAAGGCACCTGATTCTCAAGGAAAGGGGGAATCTGTATACTGGGAAAAAGGGTTACTATACAGAGAGTGGACCCTTGAGGGAGTGCTAGAAGGTGAGAGAGTACAGCAGTTGGTGGTTCCTAGAGTCTACCATCAGGTGCTTCTAGCCATAGCCCATGATATTCCCTTTACAGGTCATATGGGCATAAAACATACAAAGAGGTGTATTATGCATAAATTCTAATTGCTTGGAATTTCCAGAGATGTAACAGGGTACTGCAGGAACTGTGAGCAGTGCCAAAAGGTAGGCAAGGCAGAAGACATGGTGAGAGCTCTTTTGATGCCTTTGCCTGTGATTGAAGAGCCATTTCAGAGGGTAGCTATGGATATTGTGGGTCCTTTGAGTACCCCAAGTTCCACAGGGAAAAATTATATCCTAGTGGTAGTGGATTATACTACACAATACCCTGAGGTAGTGGTTTTGTCCTCCATTGAGGCAGAGAAGGTGGCAAATGCTTTGTTAGAGATTTTCAGCAGGGTAGGTTTCCCAAGGGAAATACGGACAGAGGTGCCAATTTCATGTCAGACATGTTGGCTTGTCTGTGGAAGTCCTATGGGGTGAAGCAAATGAAGACCACCCCCTACCATCCCCAGTCTAATGGTCTTGTTGTTGAGAGGTTAAACTCTACAATCAAGTCCATGCTACGGGCATTTGCAGATCAGTTTAAGAGGGAGTGGGACAAATATTTGCCCATCTGTTGTTTGCTTACAGAGAGGTTCCCAAGGAATCCACGGGTTTTTTACCCTTTGAGTTGCCATATTGGTATAGGGTGAGGGGACCTCTAGATTTAATTTGAGATGAGTGGGAAGGTGAGTGCAAGTCTCACAAGGAGTCTGTTGTGGCATATATCCTAAACCTCAGGGCAAGGCTCAGGGAACTCATGGGCTTGGCCCAGGAGAACCTGTCAGAAGCTCAACAACAGAAAAAGGTGTGGTATGACAGGAATGCTCAAGCTAGAGAGTATGCTGTGGGACAGAAGTTAATGGTTCTCATTCCTGTCAGACACAACAAGCTGCAAACAGCTTGGGAGGGTCCCTACAAGGTGGTAAGAAAGGTAAGTATTGTTAACTACATGGTGGAACTGCTAGGCAGACAGCAGGGGCACAAATTGTACCATGTTAACATGATGAAACCTTACCATGATAGGGAGGCACTTGTGCTGAACATTTGCAGTGTATTGCAGGAGGAGTCTGAGGGAGATCTGGGGACTGATGTCCTAAGTGAGGCTTGGGCTGACACCTCAGTGGAAGGGGTAGCAATGTCTCATCAGCTATCTCCTACCCAGGTTCGAGAAATCCGAGCAGTGTTGCAGGAATATGGGGACATGTTCACTGGGAAACCAGGGTGCACCCATCTAGTACAGCACCAGGTGGATACAGGACCCCAAAGGCCTATTAGGCAGGCCCCTTATAGGGTGCCTGAGAGAGTCAGACAGACCCTGAGGGGAGAGGCACAGGAGATGTTGGAACTAGGGGTGATTCAAGAGTCCAACAGTGCTTGGGCCTCCTCAATGGTGCTGGTGCCAGTGCCAAAGAAGGATGGCAGCACCAGGTTCTGTGTGGACTGCAGGAAATTAAATAGTCACATCGAGACAGATGGTTACCCCATGCCTTAGAAAGATGAGGCCCTAGAGCAGCTGGGTGGGGCTAAGTATTTTACAACCATTGATCTTACAAAGGGTTGCTAGCAGGTGCCCTTGACTCCCAGTGCTAGAGAGATCAGCCTTTGTGACTCCAGTTGGGTTATATGAGTTCACAAAGATGCCCTTTGGGATGAAGAATGCCCCAGCAACTTTCCATAGGCTGGTGGATAATATCCTAGCAGGAGGGCTTGCCCTTGCTTACCTAGATGATATTGCCATCTACAGCCATTCCTGGCCAGAGCACCTTCAGCATGCCAGGGAGGTGCTGGGCAGACTACAGTGGGCAGGGGTGAACATTAAGCCGAGCAAATGTTAGGTGGGAATGGCGGAGGTCTCCTACCTAGGACATAGATTGGGAAGTGGTAAGATAAGGCCAGAACCTGCCAAAGTGGAAGCCATTCAGGCATGGCCTGCACCTGTTACTAAAAAGCAGGTGAGGGCATTTTAAGGGACAGCAAGATACTACAGAAAGTTCATCCCCAGTTATAGCACCATAGCTGCTCCCCTCACATACCTAACAAGGAAGAACAGGCCAGATAAGGTAGTGTGGAACCCAGCATGTGAGCAGGCATTCCAGAAGCTTAAAGAAGCTTTGGGAGGACCCCCTGTGTTAGCCAGTCCAGATTACAGCAAATAATTTGTTGTGCAGGTGGATGCTTTGAACCATGGGGTGGGGGCTGTGCTTAGCCAGATTTCTTCAGAGGGGGAAGAGCACCCAGTGGTTTATTTCAGTCATAGGCTCCAACCCAGGGAGGAATGCTATTCAGCTGTAGAAAAGGAATGTCTAGCCATAGTGTGGGCACTGCAGAAACTTCAGCCTTATCTGTATGGAAGGAAATTCACTGTTATGAATGACAGATCACAACCCCCTAACATGGTTAAACAGAGCCAATCCAGCAAAATGCCAAGTTGCTAAGATGGAGCCTGGGGTTGCAAGCATATATGTCAGTGCAGCACCACAGTGGGAGTAGCAATGCCAATGCAGATGGGCTCTCAAGACAGGGAATGGGGGTAGATATACTCAGACCTAACCCTCTCAAGTGGTGTTTCTCAGGGGTCACTTGAAAAACTAGCTTGAGTTATCTGGGGGGGGGGTGTGAAGACTGGTAGAGATGGGTGAATGCTGCCAGCCTAGCCAGATAGAATTGTGAAGATAATTTTATCATTTGTAAATATAAATGCTGAACTATAAGCTTTTGTTTGTTTGAATGAAAGCATATGCTGTAAAGTGTTGAACTTAAAACAGTGTGGCAACATTGCCATCTGCTGTAAAGAAACCTAAGTCAAGCATTTCTTGTTGGTCCTTTGAAATTAAAATTATTTCATCACTGCCTTTCATGTTTACAAGACGGCTCCAGGGCACGGGCATCAGTGTCCTTCCAAACATTCATGATATGAAGCAGAGTATATGTCTTTCAGTTCCACAAAAATTTAACAAAGTCAACATAAATCCAACCTTACTCTGACACTTTTTCTTGTAAATCAGTATTTCATACATTTGATTGCTGTTTTATAGTCTCACATTTATTCGTAATTTCAGTGTTGCTGGTCTTCTTCCTGTTCATTTCCCTCTCCCATCTCTAGAGTCTAGTTCAAGTCCAAGGTACTAGCAGATTCCTCTAGTCAACTCATGCAATTTTTTCAGTCTCACAAGTATTTTCCTTTGGAACACTGGATAATATTTCACTGGTAAAATCTCTGTATGAGCTTTAGTGTCAGAAGAATGAAAAGCAGAGTCCCCCTTCTGCTTGCTGGCTCACTTTTTGTTGAATAAACATTTTTATTTTATTTCCTCCTTAGCCTGCTGTGCATCAAAAACTGTCTTTGATCCTCCAGAAAAAAAAACTGTGAAGACAGCTGGATATAGCAGTTTGTATCTCACTCCTACCTCTGACATTCCCTGATTACTGAGATAAATTTGCTTTTCTTCTGCCTGGTATACAGTGAATAATATTCTACAAACACTCTGCTGTCTCCTGTTTTTTAATGTTTTGCCCTTCTGCCACAGTTTTGTCAGGATCAACCATTTCTGCTAATAAGATTGCATCTTTACTAATATAAATCTTAGCTACTTTCTCTTGGCCAGGTTTGGAACATACACTTAATGTGCCTTTTCAGTTAAATCTTGCTGTGGAACACTAGTCTAGTTGCTTATGTGTGCTTTTATAAAATTGATGCAGCCTGTTCCATACATTTTCTTTGGTACAGCAGAAAGTCTCAGTTTTCCTCAGGTTTTACCAGTCCAGTTACTTATTTGAAAATAAGAAATAGCATTTGGATTGTAGAAGTTAGGATTGCTGCAGTCCTGGTTTAAATGAAACCGTTTCTTTAAAATCTATACTGAAGAATAAGACATAAAGAGCCTAAATAAGTAGTTAATTAAATGTTATTAAGTCTATATGTGCTGCACTGAATCTGAGCATTTTGTAGTACATGGAGAACCATTACTGCTGCAACAGCTTATGCAGAGTTGTCTCTGTAAGACTGACTCTAAGAACGGATATGCTTTTTGCAGCATGTCTGTATATCTCATATTCTGCTTCTTAGCCTCACCCATCTCTACCTCTCTTTATGTAATCTTTCACTAATATTCTATTCTGTTTTCTTAGACAAAAATCTTTATAATGATGCCAATCTAAACTGGATTTTATAACAAAGTTTCTACCCACAGTCACCACCTAAACAATAAAGCAGTAGATATACCTGGTTCTTGCCCAAGTGGTGTTTCCCAGCATAATAGCACAACCCAGTGAGAAAAACAAACTAATTTATTGTATCTCTTTAGTTTATATACATTTCTCTTTCTTATCAACTGTCTGTGCATCTTACTTTCTTCTCTCACACAGTTTTACACAGTGATAATATCTCCTACATGTTTCTTAATTTCCTTTCTGCTACCATATTTCAGACTGGCTCTTTTTCACACCCTCATTGTCTGGCTTTTTCCCCCTGAACTTGGTTGTCTGTCTATTGTTTTCACTGGTAACACAGTCATTTTGTTGTCTATATTCCTTTTACTTTTCCCTCCTCTAGCTCTGTTTTTGCTGGTCAACTCTGTCATTGTCTCATTTAATCACATTCCTTATTTACTTTACTTATGATTGTCTTCACCCTTATCTTTATTGACTTTACCTTTTGTCCTCTCTCTAACACTGTAGTGTCTGCTGCATGCATTCTGTCCATGCCTCCAATACTCTGGTGTTTATTTTTCTGGGGCTTTTTGGTGGACACTGTAATTATGTGAGGCATTGTCAGCTATGCCAGGAGAAGTAGGGCAGTGGAGCACAGCTAGCTGGAATTTAGTAAAGAATTATATATAATTTGAATATCAAACTAATTTGTACAGATGATTGCATTGAAACTGTATTTGTAAAGCTGCTTGTGTTAAAATATATCAACAGTGTGTCCTGATGGGCAGAAAAGAAATGTACATGGATTATTATAACTGTTTATATATATTGTAGCAGAGGATACTGGAAGGAAGAGGTTATTCTCAATCCACCTGGCTTTGAGAAATAGTAAGAAAATTTAATTACTGGATCTAGGCCATAAAGATGTTATCTCACATTTTTGAATGAAGCCAGAGACCCAATGTCTGCAAGAACCATGGTTTGTTAGTCATGTTAGGAGGAATAGAAGTTTGTAATTATTTCATGACTTTCAGGAGCTACCGCAGATTTTAGCAAGGCACTGTGTGTATATTATTGATATATAGGTGCTAGATTCTGGCAGTTTTTAGCAATGGGGGTTGCATGAGAACCAGAAGTCAGATGACCAGATGTATGTGATGTCATTCTGGAATCCATCACTAAACTAATGTTTAATATTACTTGTTACTGAAGTCTCATGGCAGTCTGTTCTTGGAACCTGAAAAAGAAGGGAAACCACTTATTAATTTTGCCTTACTCTAGTAAGTGAATCATGGGATAGAAACTCTTTAGCTTAGTCAGGAAAATATAGTGAGGTTAGTTAAGTGCTGTTTTCCTATATCTGTTCCTCTGTGTTACTTTAATATTTGCTGTGGCTGAAACTCTGGTTTTTACTGTAAATACATTTTTACTATTTTCATGTTCTTTTATTATTTATTATTAAATATATTTAAACTTTTCATTGTGGTTGTTCCTTTAGAAAATATTTTAACTTTTGAAAGTACTTATATCTATTGATGACACTGTGGCCACTCCTGAAAGCCGGGCTGTTTGGTCAACATTACCATTGGTATTAATATAAATTTCACTCAGTATAATTGGGTACCATTGCAAGAGCCTTAGGTAGCTGGCTTTGTAATGTCTGGTGGCAGGGATAGCTATCTTATAGTTTGGGCAGAAGGGGGCACAGCAGGTAAATCTGTGCCAGCCTTTCCCAGATGTGTGTGAAAGTCAAATCTCAAAGTGTATGTGTGTCAGTTACTTGGAGCAGGGACATGAAACACTGGTTTCACATAGAGGGTGTTGGAGTACTTGGCTTGGACACTCTGCTGAGGACTTAACTCTACAGGTGTGCCAGTGGGGAGTCTTACTAGGATCCTAGGGAGACAGAGAAAGAAACCCAAACCACAGGCTGAGTATGTTCCCTGTGTGCGCTTAAGGGAAATTGTATTTGAACTTGATGCAGAGAGGTCTGCATCTGGAAATACTAAGTGCATCCATTTGTATTCCAAGTGAACGTCCCTCTCCAGTGTCTGTGGTGAGGATTCAGGCTCCTTGATTACTGGCCTAGAGTGGGGACGTCACAGAAACCATAACCTGTCTATCTCTTGTTTTAGCACTGCTACTCTGTCAGCCATTACTTACAAGCACAGGGGCAGCAACCTATAATTTCAAAGCACAAACTAACTGATTCAACTACTTCCTGCTATACTAGGATCTGAAACTCAATGAGGAACAAAAAGCAATTTAAAAAAAATTATATAAAATGTATTTTTCATAAAATGATCTGTACGCGATGACTACTGGCAAAAGGATTACCTGCTTAGTATTTATCCAGTGTTGGCTGTTACTTATTAATAACTCAGTTTTACAAAGATACTCTGTGATGATCAGTGCACTGTGACTAGGTCCTCCCCCACAATTCAAAGTATGTCCTGTATAAACTCTTCTCACATGCTGCCAATATAAAAAGACTTAAAAAAGTTCAGTCTTTCATAAGTACAAAGACAGTTTGAAAAAGGGATAATTAGTGGGGCTTATAAAATACTGCATGATAACTACAGGAATCAGAGGAGGTTAGGAAGGATTGGGAAGAGCAATTAGATAAGCAATTCACAAAGAAACAATGGGTGGATATTTCTATGCCTCCCAGATATGCAACAAAGTCTAGAAGATTTAAGATCTTTGCTTGGAAGTGTTTGCATAGGTATTTTTATACTCCAAGTAGATTCCAAAGAATTTTTCCTTGGGTAGATTACAAATGTTGGATGTGTGATGGGGAAGAACAAGGTAATCGGGGAACATATTTTTGGGAGTGTAATGAGTTGGCACACTAAAAATTCAATGTAGACTACTCTCTGTCAGTAATACCTGGTGAGCAAATTGGTGTAAATAAGGAAACTATTATTTTTTTAACTGTGACACAGAATCAGAATTGCCTAAACATAGTAAGGCCTTGCTATGTTTAATTCTTGTGGCTGCCAAAAAATGCTTTTGCCTTCTTTGTGCACATTTTGACATTGCACCCCAGACTTTATTTATTCTGTCTCTTAGAACCTGAGGGCCTCTACGTCCTGATTAGTATCCAAAATCCATATTGCGTGCCTAAAACTATATATGAGAAAGAAAAAGGAGCGTAACACCATAGACATAAAACTGGAACTTTAATATAACAAAAACAAGAACAGGATAAGCGCTTTTGGCATGTGCCTTCCTCAGATCCTGAAAACAATTCCTACACACAACTATTTAAGAACCAGCTCACCAGTCTAGTTAAAAGACAATTAATCAATTAAAAATGAGGCAATGAAACATAACAACACTTACTCCCCCTTTTTGCATAATGCACTTGTAACTTAGACCCAAGCTTAGAACAAAACTATATTTTGTTAGAGACGATCAGCATGGAATATTAAAACTTATAATAAATAAAACACTGCTGTCATAACCATTACACAGCTTGTAAATCTGTTAAAAACTCAGAGCTCATAATGTTAACATAGCAGGTTCACAACCATAATATTAAAGAAGCAACAGTCAAAGCCTGATATACAACAAACAAATAACTATTGTCATCTCATAAAAATCTGGTGAACACTCAAAACTCATATTATGGACAAAATAGACACAAAACTCACCCATTAATAGCAGAATACACTATAACTCCAAACTTAAAAGATGTCATGTTCACATCTCTAGAAGAAATGAAAGCATGCATAAACACCTATTCTATAGAAAGTATACAGAAGGAATAAATATTACAAAGCTGACATCTGTAACAAAGACGGATAGAAAGTAAAACATAAAAAGTATATAATGAGCTTTCTTAATGGCTAAAAGTCAATCTTCATTCCTTCAGGAATGATTTAAGTTGAACAACACCATTAAGCCCTGGGAAACAGTCAGCCCTTAATTCCATTATCCATATAGATTCTCCCATTTCAATTTGATTTGTTACATCCCCTTCTCTTATAGTTGGACGAACCATTGCAAGAACCATAAATCTAAATGTATGGGTGGCATTATCTCAGATATGAGCATACAACGCATTCGTAACAACCTTATTGCGTATATCACATTGGTGCTTAAAAATTCTTTCTTTTAACATCCTATTTGTTTTGCCCACATAGAAACATGGGCAAAAAGTAGAGGTAGCAACATATACCACATTCTTACTATTACAGTTGGCATTTCCAAAAAACTGGTATGTCCTTCCTGTAACTGGACGTGTAAAAACATTACTGGTATTGATAACTGTACAGGCTTTACAACTGCCACATTTCCGTGTGCCAGAATGTGTATGTTCATTCCTTTTGGCTTTGCAGCTTTTATTGCAAAGCAACCTCTTTAGATTTTTTTTGTTCTTAAAACTAAAATGAGGTGTGGTCCCTACTATTTCTTTCAATCTGTTGTCTGATGTTAACACAGTCCAGTATTTTTTGATTATTTCACATATTGTAGCATTATCACTACTGTAAGTGAGGCTGACCCTCATGGTCCCCTGCCCTACATTAGGACGTATTCTATCATCTTTCATCACTTCACTTGTCATTCCATTAATATACTGTTGAGAGTAGTAGGGTCTACCCTTATTCATTCTCAGATCTCTTGCACAATCTATTGTTATTCCTTCTCTGGCTGGCCTATAACCACGATCCTTGAAACCTTGTAACACTTTATTGCTTTCCATGAGAAAAGTATCATCCTGAGTACAAAGCCTGGACACTCGAGTGACTTGGTTGTCAATCACATTGCGGAAAATATGTCTCGGGTGCATATTGGAAAAATGCACCATATGATTCCTCCACATAGGTTTCCGATACAGCATAGTATTTATCCCTTCAATAGGATCCAATAGGATCTTGACATCCAGAAATTCAGTATCTGTTCTGGACATCTTCACATCGAATTTTAGAAACAAATTAGTCTGTGTTAAAAAAAATCCACAAAATTTTGGACTTCTTCCTCACTTCCAGCCCATAGAATTCATAATGTCATCCACAAATCTGTTATAGAAGAGCACATTTCCTTTCCATTGGAAGTTTACATTCAGTGCCCATAGCTCTTCCCACGGGCCAACACGAGATTAGCATAGCTATTCACGCAGGGGGTACCCATAGCTACCCCCCACTTCTGCCAATAGCAGCTATCTCAATAAACAAATAAATTGTTCTCTAGCACCAGTTCCAATAGGCTGCAGACAACATAGGAGTCTAATTTCCTTTCTCTATACAAATCTCTTATAGCTTCAACACCATATGAGTTAGGAATGGATGTAAACAAACTATGAACATCCATAGTGACTAATAGCAAATGGGACAAGTCATAGATGTTAGTAGTGGGTTCCTGTAAATGCTGTAGGAACTGTGCCGTATCTTTCACTATGTTCTTGTAATCACTCGATAGCTTTTTCAGCTCATTTTCCAAAAAGACTGAGAGGGGTTCCATTGACCATCCTCGGCCTGCCACTATGGGATGCATGGGTGGTTTAGAGCTGTTTCTATGGATTTTTGGCAGTCCTTGATGATAGGTATGACAGGCTGTTCTACTACAAAAAATTTGTATAGTTCCTTTGTTATGCTCCTATTCATAAGCATCTCATAAAGTACATCTTCTATCCTCCTTTTCATCACATCAACTACTTTCTTCACATTTCTTAAGTATGTTGCTCGATCACTGAGCATATCCAACATACTTTCATTATAATCATCCATACTCATCACCACCATAGCTCCTCCTTTGTCAGCTGGTCTGATGGTTAAATAATCTCTATGTTGTAGTTCTTTTAAAGCATCCAATTCTTCTTTGGTCAAATTCTAATATTGTTTACCTTTGCCATCTGTTCTAATTTTAGCTAGTTCTTGCTCACATAAGTACATAAAAATCTCAACTGTAGGATGACTTACTGGAACAAACGTGATAGGCTTCCTTAGGTGGTCTTTCAGAGTCATGGTCTGATCTAACATTGGACCCAAAAATATGTTTTAATGTCACATTACGTCCAAAACACTTTATATCAGTCACAAACTCATGCAGCGGTGAATGTAAAGCTGATATAAAACTTAATCCTTTCTCAAGTAGAGTAACAAACTCTTTTTTCAGAATACTAGTTGAGATATTAACAACTAAGGAATTCATCATAGAACTTTCCTTCTCTTCCTTTCTCTGCTTGCAGGTCTGCTTACATGTGGCTCCTTCACATATATTAAAAAAGGAAGTTGCTGTTCAATAGGTAGATGTATCGATCCTTTCTTGGGTACGGCTCCTGCTTGCATAATGGGCACAGAGGATGATTCATTAGTACGAGTGGGATTAGAAGCATTTGTTGTATTGTTAACTTGCTCCATGGGAACCTCAAGCAGTCAAACATTCTATATCATCATTTTGAGCACACACACTCCCATTGGTCACATTTATATCAGTATGGGCTCCATTCACTTGATGAACCTCAGCTCGAACTGTCACTTCATGGCGCATTTCATCTCGCCTCTTATACAGCTGATTGGCTGCAGTGACCTCATTCTCACTCCTCTTGTCCCCTGCCTAGGGGCTCTAGGCCATTCAAAAAGGTGGCCTTGTTTAATATCATTATAATCCCTTAGTAACTTCTGGCTTTTCTGTTCCTTCAATTTTACTTCATAGGCTGCTAATCTGTCTTGCAAGTTCTCCAACCTATGCAAATTAGCTTCACACAGATCCGAGATTCTAGCTCCTTTTGTTTACTTTCAATAACTTTATTAATCTCTTCTTCTTGTGGCCTAAAGAAGTCAACAAGTAGCTTCATGTAACTGAAGCTAGTGTGGATGCAGATCACCTGCCATTTAGCTAACAACTCCAGGTAGGTATTTTCCATAGCTAGGCATACATTTAACTCTTAGTCCATGGGAAATCAGCTGGTGATGAAGGCACGCCTCCATGTGGAAGCATTGCCATTGCAGATGCTTTAAGCGATAAGCTGCATTCTCCACTGTTTTGAATATATCTTCAAAACCTAAGTCATTTGCTGAATCAGCAGGTATTAACTTAATGGTAATGGTGTTACGCTCCCTTTTTGTTTTCTTCTAATTTGTGTATTGGCGCGTTCTTTGTTGGTGCTACTGGATTTTGGTACTGTAAAACTATATATAAGGAAGGATCATGAAGACAAGTGAAACAGAATCTTTGATGTCAAGGGAAAATTAATTGAGTATTCAACTTGTTTAGATTGTCCTCTGCAAATATCAAACATACCAGAATGTACGGCAGTACCCCAGCTCACTAATGCAGGGAGCTATGTACCTTAATAATGTAAATGTCCTCCAGGGTTCTAGCGCATCAAGTTGCCTCCTAATTAAAAGGACTGCTACCCGCAGGAAGGTATCATGATATTAGGAATAGGAGACTGGTTACACCTGCAGAAGCACATTTCTAACTTCTCTGTGAAATGTTTTGATTCATTAAAGTATTCAGGTGACAATTAAAACAGTTTAAACAAGCAAGGAGGATTTGGTATTTCTAAATAGCATGCTATACAAACCAGTAATCCACTGAACAATTCTGTTTAAAAATGCAATATATAAAGAAATTAGCTGTCCTCAGCTGATCAGATTGCTTGATTATGTATGCATGCATGTATGTATGTATTTATTTATTATTTATTTGTTTGGTGGGAAAGACTGTCTGGGCAATAACTCATTTTGAGTGAAGGCCTGGGGAGAAAAGATCCAACATATTACTTGAAAGCAAAACAGCAGAATATAAACATTTAGTATAGATCGCCGTTTATACCAGTACAGTATAATATAACAGAGTTGTAATGGCTGTCTTTCTTGCAATTATAAATCAGTATAATATAATATAATACAATACAAAGTATAACCAAAGAAATAATAAGATTGTCTAGTGACAGAACTTAGTCTAATTTGTTTAAATTACAAGAGGTGAAGTGAGAGAGCTGGAAGAAAAGGTGAGAGAAGGAGGGAAACACATGAATTCAAAAGACAGAGTGAGTGAGGCAGTGGTCAGTTCAGAAAAGAAATAATCTGACAGAGTGTCAGAGATGGGAGAGCGCAAAGACTAGTTAAAGAAAGGAATGTGTATATACAGGAGAAAAAGTATGCATATAAAATTAATAGGAGAAAGAGATATTTACAAATTACAAATTGAGTATCTGAACAATATTTACTTTGGTAGCACAGCAAGTGAATAACATTTTAAGTAGTGGAATGAGATGGTGGTAAGGTAGGGGGAGAGGGATACTAGGTCAGAAAAATGAAAATGAGAATAGCTGACCGAAGTGACAGGAGAGGACAGCTGCAAGAAACTGTGGTTAGAAAATGGAGGCGGCATGAAAGAGAAAAATGGATTATAAGATGTGACTAGCATGGTGTGGACAAGTAGTAAAGCCAGGAATAAGTTAAGAAAGTTTTAAATGTAGTTTTGATCATGTGGAGGTTGGATTATGACTTGCCTGTTTTAGGGAATACATTTCAGGTTTTGCTACTGCTTTAGAGTATAGGGAATACCCCACAGATTTTTTGTTTTTGTCTGTGTACTAGGAGTTGTTTATCATTTGATCTTAAGTGACGTGGGGTGTAGTTTGGGAGAACTGAACTAAAGCCTCTGAACCAGATGACAGTAGAGTGTGAGAGGCCAAGGGAAGACATTTCATGTATACAAATTTACTATTGTCAATAGCTTTGCTGCTGGTGTCTAGGAAGGCTGTTAGGTCAGTGGTTAATACCTATGTGCAATGTGGAGGCCATCTTGTGTGGGTGTCAGTTGCTTAACAAGGTATTGAAGAAGTTGCTTGTGAATACTTTTTTCCAATGTTTGTGAGAGGGGAGATAAGATAGTGATAAGTCTAAAGTTGGCCTCCCCTTTATGTAATGGGGTTATATATGACTTTTTCCAGAGGGAGGAACTTAGGATTGTTGTATTGACATATTCCAAGGACTTGTACTGGCTATGGTATAGCACTAGCTGCTATGTTGAGAAATTCAGATGGGAGATGATCAGTAGATGGTGAGCATGATCTGAGATTATGAAGTATTTTTTTATATATCAAGTAGGGATAGATTTTAAGCTGACTTTTGCTATATATGGGAGGGTTTAAGTGGGGTAGGAATATTATGGATGTTAGGATTGTTTTGGGAGGGCAGTGACTCTGTGTATGAAGTAGGTATTAAACTGGCTAGTAATTTCAAGTGGAGAGAGGTTAAGTAAAGGACTGGGATTGCTTTTTGCCCCTGGATAGATGAAGTCTTTGGTGGACCAAAAGGGTTAGGGATTATGTCTATGGCAGTTTTTTTAGATTATTGTAATGTCTGTTTTTTGACATTGTTTACATTTATTTATTTTACATTTGTTTACTGGGAAAGTCCGTCTGGACAAAATGTCCTTTTTCAGCAGAGGCCTGGGGAGAAAAGCTCCACATTTATAAACACATATACAATGTGCGGATACAAATATTGATTCAATCTCAGATACAAGTACAAAGTGAAAATACATGTTACACATTTCACTGGTACAATCATATAGTCTAGATAGGATATAAAGAATAGCAGTACTGTGATTGAATGTAGAAAACAAGCACATTAAGTATATGTATTCTTAGTAGGGGTATACTGTTCAAATACAAAGTAACAGATTATGTTCCTTTAACTGCCTTAAGACATCTATTTCCTAACCAGGGTTTGTGCAAGAGAGGTCTATTATTCTAATAGGTGTGAGGTGAGAAGTTTTTTAAAGTTGGAAGTGTTAGTAGTAGTTCTGATATTTAGTGGTAGGGAATTCCACGTTTTGGCTATGCAGTTGGAGTAAAGGGAAACTCCAGCTGCACTGTTTGGTTTGGATATATTTAGGAAGGATTTGTTACTGGAAAGCAATACCTTGTTATTAGAGTAGTGTATTAGTAGATTTTGAAGTACAGTACTGGTATTTTTTCTGGCTAATTTAGTATTTGATGGGAGAAGATGAGTTGATCATAAACAAGTGGATTTGGTAGTTTGAGCCAGGATAGTTGTTTTAAAGCCAAACAATGATGGAATCTGAAATTTGTTACTGTGGCAAATGTTGAGATTCCTAGCTCAGATTTCTTAATGTTTGTAAGAATTTGTGAGGCATATAGTAGCATACAGATAAGATGAGTTCTTGTTATAGTGGACTTTGAAGATTTATTTAGAAAGTGTCGATTTGTGTACAGGATTCCTAGCTTTTTGTGAATCTTTTTTATGGTCTGTGATATGTGTATTTCAAATTTTATGTTATGGTCAATGACCACTCCAAGTAATTTTATTTGGGAAACTGGAGAAATAATTGTATGGTTTAATGATGAGATATTGAATGGTGGGTGGGTGTCTGCAGCTCTAGTTGGATAGAAGAGCATGAGTTTTGTTTTGGCAGGGTTAAGCATAAGTTGTGCATTGTTTAGCCAAGATTCTACAATGTTAAATGACTGCTGAGTCATTTTTTGGAGTTTTTGTAGTATTGGGGCAGCACAAATCAGGGTGGAATCATCTGCATATTGAACTTATGGAGGCAAGTGGGGTGGCAGTATGAAGACTGTTAGTACTGATAATAAAAAGGAGAGGGTCCAGAATAGATCTCTGTGGAAGTCCCAAGGTTACAAGCAGTAATGAAGAGAGATTTTGTTGCAATTTTACAGCTAGATATTGCTGGAACCAAGTAAGTGCAGAATGGCTAAGTTCCAGGAGTGTAGTTAAAAGTTTAGAATAGGAGACAGTATCAAAAGCTTTGGACAGATCAAGAAAGATGGAGAAAACTAAATTGCCATCATTGCATTGGTGATTAATAATATCAGTAAAGTTAACAAGGGTGGTGGTAGTGCTATGATTAGGACGGAAATCATGCTGAGTGTTAGATAGAAGATTGTTGGTTTTTACTTACTTCCAGATTTGTGAATGGATGCACCTCTCAAGTATTTTTGATAATGGTGATAGCATAGCTATTGGCCAGTAATCTGATAATAGTGTCAAGTTCCCACCTTTATGTAATGGGATGATATGTGATACTTTCCATATTTTAGGGTCTTGTTGTTTTGAGATGGATCGATTTATTAAAATGGATACTGGATAGGATATTGTTTCTGCAGTGATTTTTAGATATTTGGCAGGTAGCTAGTCGGCAGCAAGTGTAGTAGGTTTAAGCCTTTTAAGATATTTAACTATGGTGTTTATTGGGACAGGTTGGAAAGAGTAGTACATGCTTTTTGTAAAGTTTTGAAGTTCTCTAAACTCCTGCAGAAGTTTTTGTGCTTAGATCATTTGCTATTTTTACCAGGTCTTATCTCTAATATGCACAAAATTTCTAGTAATGTTAGATAGCCAAGGGGAATTATTGATTTTATTTATTTTCTTAAGGCATGGTAAGTTATCTATATTACTTAAAATATTGTATTGAAAGTGAGGACTGCTTCATCCAGCGGAATGATTTTTAGAGTAGCCCAAATGATGGATTGTAGGGCTGATCTGAAGGTGTCTGGACTGAAATTTTTAAGTTTATGGGTCATTTAATATAACAGGTGATTAATCTATGAGTGTAGGTGGGATGATGGTCACTAAGAGGTTCTTTAAAGATTCCTGAGGTGGTGCGTTGGTGAGGGTCAAACACTATTATCCAGTTTAGGGTGGAACTCATCTTAAGTTGTATTATATCTAGTTGGTATGGTGATAAGCTGTGTATGGCCATATAGGTTAATATTGGAATTGGGAAGGTTGGAGATCATGTTTTGGCAGTCAATATGTTCATCACCCAATATGATCCAGAGTGTTTATATCATTTCCAGTGGGATACAGAGACTTAATTTGAGGTATGACTTTGAGAATACTATTGTTGAAAGGATTGAGTTGGTATATGTATGTATGTATGTATATATATATATATATATATATATATATATATAGAGAGAGAGAGAGAGAGACACACCCTGGAGCTAAGAAACAATATAATAACTGCTGATATGCTGTTGTAAAAGTCAAGAGGGTGTGGGGTGCTGTGTAACCAAGCTATAGCACCAAACACGTAGCCGTAATATTAAATGTCTGTAACAGTTAATTCAGCACTAAATTTAGTACTGCGACTACAAAGAGCTCTTTCACTCACCAAACTGCTTCAACGTAACTTCACCAGCTCCCAGAAAACAAGCTGACGAACGTTCCAAAGCAAAACAGTATCTGCGTTATATAACCAACTCCCCCAAGCAAGTTGACAAACAAAGATATATTGTTCAAATTGTGGTAGTTCAGCCAAATACCGGCTCCAAAAGACTCCTGGAAATAATCCGCTGCAAATGTCCAAAGTTCCAAACATAAACTGAAGCACAACCCTTCGGTCCAATCCTCGTGCTCAACAAAGGTATAACACACAACCAAACAGTAGCGAGATAATAAAATATAACAATTTTATTTGTGGCGCTTTGAGCACTCCACCTGCTTCTTCAGTTTGTCTGAAGAAGCAGGTGGAGTGCTCTTGAAGCACAAAAAATTGTTATATTTTATTATCTCGCTACTGTTTGGTTGTGTGTTATACCTTTGTTGAGCACGGATTGGACCAAGGGTTGTGCTTCAGTTATGTTTGGAACTTTGGACATTTGCAGCGGATTATTTCCAGGAGTCTTTGAGCCGTATTTGGCTGAACTACCACAATTTGAACAATATATCTTTGTTTGTTCCAACTTGCTTGGGGAGTTGGTTATATAACGCGATACTGTTTTGCTTTGGAACGTTCGTCAGCTTGCTTTCTGGGAGCTGGTGAAGTTACGTTGAAGCAGTTTGGTGAGTGAAAGAGCTCTTTGTAGTCGCAGTA
Source organism: Protopterus annectens (assembly GCF_019279795.1). Lineage (NCBI taxonomy): Eukaryota > Metazoa > Chordata > Ceratodontiformes > Protopteridae > Protopterus > Protopterus annectens. Next base: position 823,576,454 of record NC_056743.1, read on the forward strand.
CTAAATTTAGTGCTGAATTAACTGTTACAGACATTTAATATTACGACGTGTTTGGTGCTATAGCTGTTACACCACACCCTCTTGACTTTTACAACAGCATATCAGCAGTTATTATATTGTTTCTTAGCTCCAGGGTGTGTCTCTCTGCATATTTTTGGCCTACGTTAGGGTGGTTTATATAATATATATATATATATACATACATACATACATATTGTATAGGATGGCTATTACCCTAGATTTTTTTTTTTTGGGGGGGGGGTTCAACCTGGTCTTACGTTATATCCAAGGGAGAGTGTTTCAATATCTTTTTATGTTGGGCTTTAGCCACATTTTATAAACTGCCAGAACACTTGGGAGTATATTGGGCTATCCATGCATGAAGTTATGTGATTTTGTTATAGATACTATTGATGTGTAATGGGACTATGTTTATGTTTTTTCTGGGGGGTGGTGAGGAAAAGGGCTGTTGTAATATTCAAAGTGATTTGCTAGTTTTATGGTGACTGATAGTAATTAGATTTGGGTGGATGTCTTGATACTAAGATATTTACAAGAGTGCAGGTAAGATATGGGCGTTCTTTTTAAGGCATTTTTTATTTTTGCGTTTAGGTTTGGATGGGTTTGAATGTATTCAACAATTCTATATTTGTAGTAGAGATTGACAGAGCCTTTGAAGAGGTAAGTTGCAACTGAAGTTTGGAACGGTAGCCTTGGTTAATGCCATGGCTAGTTGATGAGCTGATTCTAGATGTAATTGTGGCATGATGGTCTTTATGGTGACATGGTGAGGTGAGAAAAAGTGTATAGAGCATCTTTACAGGGTAGACAAAGGCTGAGGTAGATAGATAAGAGTGAAATACCAAGGGGGATTAAGATTAGCAGTGGGATGAGTGAAGGAACAATGGGAGGAATTGTGTAGGGGTGGTAGGGCAGAGCTTTAAGAATAAGAAGAGTATGTGTAAATGTGTTGGTGGAGGGACAGGTGTTAACAGACAAACTGGAGAGTAAAGAAGGATTTGGTATGTAGAACAGTGTGGAATATTACTACAGGTATTGTTAGGGTTATGTGTTTATGGGGTGGACAGTGAGTGGTTATGGGAGGGAGGAGAGTTGACTGATGGTATATCAGGGAGGAAAGAGGTGAATGACTGTGTTTAAGTGAAGGGATAAAGGTGTTTGGTCAAGTGGGTTGCAGTGGAGTTTTGGTATTGAATAAAAGAAAGGTGGGTGGAAATAGGGGTTAGGGCATCAAAGTGATCCTGAGAGGGAGTGATGATGAAAGGAGTTGGTTCAAGCACTGAGAACAAAAATGCCTTCCAGAAACAATCAGTTTAGAGCACAGGTGCACAACATCCATCCCCAGGGCCAAATCCGGCCCTCGAAGCAACACCATCCAGCCCCCAGACCGTAACTAATTTTTTTTTAAAACGTGAAAAAAATGCTATGCCTTACGCCAATCATGCAAAATTTCCAGCACATGCTTACTTACCTAATTAACTGCACACACCTCTAATTGTAGCTACGGAAGTAACTATACTTTATTGTTTATAAATTGTAGTCTGTAAACAGTAATAACTTCCTGCAAGAGTTTGCAATGTCATGGCTGCAAGCCAGAATAAAGTTAAATGCAAAGTTGATGTAGAAAACAGGCAATTTCATGACTGCTGTCTTAAGTAAAAATGCCAGTCACCTGTACCTATTGTTAACTCGTAGCAACTTACTATGTTTTGAGGTGGCCCGCAGATGCATTAAGAATTTGTGTAGTGGCCCTCCCCACAAAAAGGTTGTGCACCACTGGTTCAGAGACACTTTCTATAAGCTGCTGGTATATTTATGCTATTATTCAAGTATTACTACCTTTCTAGGTTGTAAGATGAGTGAATTTAGTGGAGAGATTTGTGCTACTTGGATATGATTCCACTGTTTTAAGAAAATTTATTTACACTTTTTAAACAATAAACATCTTTACTGAATTATCACTTATGACATGGGCAATCATACATTTATGTGAATGAAAACAAACTAAATTGACATATTTTCAGTTGCAGACATTAGACATCACATGTAATCTTCTATACATGTATTGTCCATCAAACATTACATAGCTTATTTAATTCCTGCTTTCCCCTAAACCTCATTCCTCCTCCAAAATGTTATTCTTCATGTATTGTTCCCATAATTCCCATTCTATGTAGTTTGCTCCTTCCTCTTTCTAAAAATCCCACTTCCACTTCCAGTACTGTTGATTTACACTTTGATTTCCATTTTCTAGTAATTGCTTTTTTGGCAGTCACCAGAATTAAACTCAGCAAGGCCTTACTATGTTCAGGCAATTCTGACTCTCTATCACAGCTCAAAAAAGTAATTTATTTAGTCACATCAGTTTGTTCCCCAGTATTACTGACACAGCCATACAAATATCCTCCCATTTTTTTGTGAATTGCTTATCCAGTCTCTCTTCCCAATCCTTTCTAACCTCCTCTGATTCCTATAGTTATGCAATATTTTATATACCCTATTAATTATCCCCTTTTAGCAAAATGTGTTTATACTTGTGAAAAATTTGACTGTTTTGAGTCTTTTTCTCTTGGAAGCATATGAGATGAGTTTATATAGAATATGCTTTGAAGTGTGGGGAGGATTGCTTCCAGCCTGGTCACAGTGCACTGGCCATCACAGATCATCTTTGTAAAACGGAATTATTAACAAGTAACAGCCAACACTGGATAAATACTATGCAGGTAATCATTTTGTCAGTCGTAATCATGTATAGATCATTTTATGAAAAATACATTTTATATCAGTTTTTTAATTCCCTGTTAGTTCCTCATTAAGTTTCAGATCCTGTTATGCTGGGAAGTAGCTGACTCAGTTAGTTTGTACTTTGAAACTATAGGTTGCTGCCTTAGGTAATTAATGGCTGACAGAGTAGCAGTACTAAAACAAGAGAGAGATGGGTTATGGTATCCACCGAAAAGCCCCATAAAAATAAACCCCAGAGTATTGGAGGCATGGAAAGAATGCATGCAGCAGACACTACAGTGTTAAAGGCAGGACAAAAGGTTGAAGCAATAAAGATAAGGGTAAAGACAATCATAAGTGAAGTAAATAAGGAAGGTGATTAAATGAGACAATGAAAGAGCTGGCAAACAGTAATGGAGCTAGGGGAGGGAATATAAAAGAAATACAGACAACAGAATGCCTGTGCAACCAGTAAAAACAATAGACAGACAACCGAGTTCAGGAGGCTAAAAGCCAGGCATAGAGGGTATGAAAAAGCCAATCTGAAATATGGTAGCAGAATGGAAATTAAGAAACATATAGGAGATATTATCACTGTGTAAAATTGTGTGAGAGAAGAAAGTAAGATGTACAGACAGTTGAGAAAAGTGAAGAGGTTATGAGAACTTTAAGGGAAAGGGCAGTATGTACAGGAGCTGGAGAACCATGAGGATGGAGTATGAGGGAAGAGAGAAGAATGCATATGAAAACTGAGAAAAGCAGCAGAAGTGCTGCTATAAGGGCAAAGATGGTATACAAGAACAAAATGCCAAAGAGGGTGATGTATGTACAAAATTCATTCTGTAGTTATATTGCAGAATTAAGGAAGGTGAGGTTGGTTATTTTGTCACCAATAAAATGAGGAAAAAGGTTTAGAGAGGCTGGGTAACAGGCTGAAGTCCTACTGAATTCTTCATATCAGTATGCACAGTTAAAAGCAAAGTAACAGCACCGGAAGGAAAGCAGGACATAAGAGGAGACAAATGAGTTACAGAAAGCCATACAAGGCAAGCTTACATAATCGATTGTTTACTGGTTTTATAAGACAACATTTTATACAGAATCTATTTTACAAGCAGGCAGTTTATCAGTTTGTCTGTGCATATCAAAAATGTGATTATTGATCATGTATAGAAAGTCTTTATATAGTTACATATAAGGGGTTATCTGTTTAAAATATAAGCATGTTGTATTTAAGGAAAGTGCAACTTTAGATGTTGTGTAAACACAATTCATGCATAACAACTTTTGATATAAAGACAAAATAAGTAAAGGCAATACCAGCAGTTGTGCAAGTTACAGAAGCCATACCTCTCAACAATCTCTTAGCACAAAAATCCTGGCCAAAACTAAAAGTAATGGAGTGGGACAAATTCCCAAATCAGGTACGGACTTTAAATATTAGAACTAAGAAATGCACAAAACATTAGGAGACTGTTTTATTACTCAAACAAACTCATTTAAGTAATCTTACGTCTTCCGGACTTAAGAACCAAGTGACCATATGTAAGCTGCCATTTAACTAATTACATATCAAGATCACATGCTGAAATTAACCAATTAAAGACTGCTGTCAACAGTATGAAAATCTAAATTAAAAACGTATGCATATATATAAACTAAGACATTTTCCCTTCTAAAGTGCATTTAATATTAATAGTTTTATTAAGACCCAGTGGCTTACTAGTACTTGGTGTCAGCTGCAATTTCACCTTTAAAACCTCTAAATAGGTTTCCAAATCACCACCCAAGTAAGTAAAATAAAAACTCATTGAAAGTGCCACACTTTAGGGAATGCTAGTACAATGCATTATTGACATCTTTTGTCTTAATTATCTTTACCTGTTTGTAAGCCATTCAGAAAGTTTTCTCTGTCTTACCTATATGGGGACAATGTCAGGAAGTGTATGTAGCCCAATACACCACCCTTCTAACAAGACAGTCATGTATATCTGTCTTGTACAGGCATTGTTGTGTCATAATGTCCAGAACTTATAACAGCAGTCTCACAGCTAACTTTGTCTCATTAACAAAAGCCACATTAGCCATGACAGGAATCTTACTAGTTCTAATAGTATTCAAATCATTGCTTTATAGGATTTCCAGATTATTTTTTTTAATTCTGCTCTCTCTTTCCTATAAATACAGGTTGGGACCCCCAATTTATTTACTAATTCTGGGTACCACAAAACAGCTTTCCAGTTATCTATAGACACTCTTTGAATGCTATTGCAATCAAGACTGTACATAACTGAAAATGCTAAAGTGTAATTAGCATTGTTAATATTACCATCAGTAATTGGAACCTCCCATACATTGCTACACATTTTGTTACAACACAAAATTGGTTTCCACTTGTTCATTCTTTCATTTCTAACTTCAGAATCTGTAGGTGAAATAAAAGATCTATTGTAACCTCTTTCAGCAAAAAGTTCAACCAAATTATCAACATCTTTAAATTCTTATCATCGGCTATAAGTTTTGCGAGTCTAGCAGTCTGTCCTTTAATTAGATGTTTTTATATGTAACAGATGTGCGCTGGTTGAATGGGTGCCATCATCAGCCCCCTTTTTCCCTATATGGAGTTGGGCTGTCACATGAACTTTCACCACCTCTCTGAATTCAGAGTCAGTCATCTACTTTCTTTGAGAGCTATGTCTAATTGTTGTAGGTCTTCTCTCATGCAATCCATCCATCTGTTTGCTGGATGTCCTAATTTCCTCTTGCCTTATTCCTCCTTCTCCTAAATCCTTCTGACAAATTCATCACCTGCTTTTCTGTACATATACCAGAACCACTGCAATGTATTGCCTTCAACCTTCTCTGCAGTTGGAGCTGCTTTGGCTTCTGCCCTGCTGTCCTCATTTCTTCTTCTGTCCCAAAGTGTGGTTTCTAATATCCAGCTCAGGCACTTCAGTCCCATCACTTCTAACTTGCTCAACTGCCTGCCTTCAGTTTCCAGGTTTCTACACCACAGAGCAGTTCTTGCCAGATCACAGTTTTGTATACCTTAATTTACCTGCCACAGCACTGTTTTGTATACCTTACTTTGGAATTCATCTGTCACTAAATACCCCCAACACTCTGCGGCCATTGTCTGCATCCCTTGTGATTCTAGCATTGAACTCCTCTTTCTGACTTTCCTTCTGTTCATCCACCTCAGCCAGATTCTTGATGATACTTAATTGTCAGCTTCTTCTGATTCCCCCCCCCATTTGCTGCCATGACAACCGTCTTGTCTGTAGCCAGTTGCATTCCATGTGCCCTCAGTTTCACATTCAATTTCTTCATTTGGTGATCAGTGTCTGCTTGTAATACCACATCCCCTGCATATGGCATCTTTATTGATCTACCCCCTCTGAACTTGTTGCTAATGTAGTCCATCACCAATGTGAACAGCAGTGGGTTCAGAGATGAACCGTGATGTACTCCATCTCCCACTGGGACATACTAAAAGAAATTACAGAGCAGTAAACGATTTATAAAGGTGAAAAGTAACCCTTGGAAGTAATATCAATATGCCAGAAATATATAGTGGTAAAATACAAGTTTTGGACTTGTATGTGTTAAACCACAGACGACTGTGTCTATTTAACAGAAAGTAGATAGGTAAATTGGCCCAAATTATTACTAAACTAAGACATTCATGTCTTGTCACAAAATGGCAGTAACAAGGCTACAGCTATAACACTGTTGCATATTTTTAAATCAGCCTTGAGTAGTGTAAAAGTAAACACTAAGCTAAAACTAAATGCCATCATCAGTGAACAGTCACAAGGCCCAGTACGTTAGTTAATTTATTTTGCTGGCAGATCCGAAGCATGCTAAGTGCAGTTTTGGCTTTCTTCACTACTTATTGATGATTATAGTTTCATACTAGGTTAGTACTAAACTAACTGTCCTTGCTGGCCATTTTATACCTAGCCAATTATCCCGTTTGATGATTAAAATGATCTTATCCTATCAGAGTTTAGATTCATCTAATCATTTCTAAGTTCCATATTTACATATTTCTTTAGTGATAATTACTAGATCAAAACATTGATATTTGGAGGGGACCCTTACATTGGGATAAAGCTTTTGGGAGCTGCCTCTGTCCATTAGTAGTACGAGAGGAGAACTGGCTAAATTTCCTATTTCCCATCCATTGAACCAAATTACACTTGAATATAATAAGGAATGATCTTTATTTTACATGGATGGGGGAGTCTGTTTCAGAGCAGTGGTCTCCATCAGGAGTAGTTTAGGTCTCTGGATTGAGCATTTCTGATACCATCTGGCTTGCAGATGTGAAGTTAGTCCATCACTAATGGGTCATAGAATGCCTTGTATTCTAGACATAGGTCCCCTCTTGGCAGTCTTTAAGAGATCAAAGATAGCAAGACAGTTTTGAGTTGGTCCATGTAGGACATATTGTTTAGGACTTTTATCCTTTTTTTAAGGTATCTATGTGGACATTCTAAATTTGTCATGTGCCTGGACAGGTAAAAGCAAAAAGTGGCATTATTCTCAGTTATTGGACTAATGAGAGCTTAGTAAAGGGGGACAATGACATCCCTGGATATAGAAGGAACCTTTTCTTATGAGCTGCACAGTATAGAAAGGCTTCCTTACCAAAGTGGACCTTGCTGGTCAAAATTAGGTCACTGACCACATAAGTTCCCAAATCATGAACTAATGGATCATCTCTTAGGATTGCATTGTCAATGTGGTCATTCCTCAGGAGAGTTGACTTTCCAAAGGAGATGATAATGCATTGCATAATAAACTTATCAGTTGAATGCAATTTTCTTCCTCTTTCTCTGTTTCTGTCTGATGACATCTTAGGAGAAAATTAGTAATAAATGCTCTTGCAAATTTAAGTTCTCCATAAATGTCGCCTCCAGTGTTTTTTTTTTTCATTCCAGGGTCATGATGTAGCTGCATGTAAGCAATGGGTTGATTTTCCTTATGAAGCTAAGAATCTTAGAGTCATTATTAAGTATTACAATATGAGGACCTCCTTGATGGGCCTTTGGCTATGATTAATCTTTTCTACTAATCATCATTCAGCAAGATTCTTAGAAAATCTGTGTTCAAGGATATCAGCAAACATAGCAGCTCTGGCGGCATAAAGACCTGATTAGGTGTTTGTTGGAGAAGATGGATATGCCCATTCTGAGGAAATAAGGAAGAGATGGCTCCATGAAGTTGCAAGCTTTTAGAGGAAGGTGTAGCACACGCATTTTGGGGTCAGGCATATAGTGTACTGTGCCACCACTTAACAGTAGCCTTTTGCATAGGGAAAGATGTAGTGGCCCCTACATTAACATGAGTTGCACATAGAGATAATGCTCTCATACTCAGGATGCTGGTGAGGACACAAATACCCCTCATGAGTGCTTAAATGATAGCCATGCTGGATAGCTTTTGTCCCCATGATTAAGGGGTGATCTCCCCCCACAGTGGAAAAATGGGCTGAAGTATAGTTCAGGCAGGCTTTATTGTCAAAAGGTGCATGGCAAAAAAGACCTAGAACAGAAAAAAGATATCATCAAATCTGTACAGAGGTGCAACGTGATGTAACTTGCCAGCTACATAAGTGTAACGTTAACCTAACCATTCAGTTCTTTTTTTTACTTCTCACAGCCTAGACTGTGATCTTTGCTATCACTAGTGAAGTTCTGCATTCACATGTCTTAACAACAGTATGCCAAGTGCCTGTTGGTGCCATTAAGTTAACAAGCCAAGATCCAATAACTCCAGCATTGTCTTTATTGTCCCAGGAAGAAGCACTGTGTGAAAAACTACCACCATTTCATAGGTAGGTACTAGGCTATTGGCCCTAAGGCCTATATACGCCTAGCCAAAAAGGTACCCTGGCTTTCACCACCCAAGAAAATTATTTTCCTGTGCCCCTGTCGAGCAGAGCAACAGAATTGATCCCCAGGGTGAATTTCCTATCTCCCATGCACTCATCAAGATTTTTCTTGAAGAGTGCTAATGAGGAGCTTTGTTTGATATAGATAGGTAGTTTGTTCCAGAGTATGGGAAGTCTCTGGGACAGGAATCTATCCCTCCAGCATGTTCTGTTTATTGTGGTGACAAGGTTTAGGTCCCTAGAGCATGTAGCTTGGAGGGATTTCTTTAAGTGGAACATGTCCAACAGCTCTGGGTTTGACATAGCTTTGTATGTTAGGCAGCAATTGCCTCTGAGTAGGTGATAAACGATGGAGTAATGCTGGAGGTTTTTGATATGGTCAGCATAGGGCATCTGTTTGAGGCTGGTAATCCTCTTTGTGAGGTATTTCTGCAGCCATTTTAGTTGTTGTAGATGTCTTGTGAGGTACATACCAAAAGGAGCGTTGTACTCTTTAATGGGTCTAATGAGTGACGAGTAGAGGGGAACAATGACCTCTTTTTCTGGATGAGAAAACTTTTGTGATGAGGTGTGCAACATAGAAGGAATTCCTGACTATTGTGGTGATGTGATTATCAAAGGAGAGACTACTGTCACCTGTGTCCCAAGGTCTCTTATCACACTTTTGGTGTTAAGTAGACTACCGCCTATGTGGTAGTTCATGGGTACAGAGTTTTTACCAAAAGGGATGACAATGCACTTTTTGGCATTGAGCTTGAGGCCATGGCTTGGACACCAGGCATCTGTATCAGTGAAGCCCTTTTGTAGGATGCCCACATCATTAGGAGTTTCGATTATGGCTCCTAGTTTGCAGTCATCTGCGAACTTCATTAGCCAGAGACCACCTGTGTTAGTCTGTACTTCTGAGAAGTAGATACCAAACAGAAGAGGATCCAGGACTGAACCCTGTGGTACTCTACTTGTTACTGGTCTGAAGTCAGATTTGGAGTCTGCTACTTTCACAGTGTGGCTTCTGTCAGTGAGCCAGTTGGCAACCCATCTTGTGACACAGGGATTTATAACTAGTTTTAATGAGTCTATCTATATTTCCAGAGTGGGGGATGGTGTCGAAAGCCTTGGCGAGATCTAGATAGGCTGCGTGAACCACCTTACCCTCATCTACGGCTTTGGTGACCGCTTCAAAGAAGTCTATCAGGTTTAGGAGACATGATCTGCCTTTTACAAACCCAAACTGGGTGGGGTCTAGAGTTTGAAGATTACCAATGTCATTGTTTATAAGTTCCATGATAGTACGTTCCATAGCCTGGCAGACCAGGCTCATCAGGCTAATGGGCGGTAGTTCCCAGGGTCCATGGTGGCTCCTCCTTTGTGGAGTGGGATAACAGTCGCTGTGTGCCACTCAGTGGGCACAAAGCCTGAGGTGAGGCTATGAGTGAACATGGTACTTAGGTGGGGTGCCAGTTCATTCTGTAGTTCATGTAGAACGCAGCCTGGGATGTTGTCAAGTCCCATGGATGCTGTGTTCTTGGCTTTGGAGGGTGTGGTTTTTACCTGTGCAGCCATGATTGCAGGAACTTTGCATTCTTCCCGTATAGAGATGGGCCCTTTAGGGGGTGAGAGGGGGGTAAAGTTAGCAATGAACATATCTGCCAGGATGTTGGCAATATCAGTTGGTTCTGTATATTTAGTGCCATTGTGGTGTAACTCAGAGCAGATCTGAATGTTGCCATTGAGATTCTTGACATAGCTATAGAATGCTTTGTGGTTGTCTTTAGAATCAGTGGTGATTTTGTTTTCATAACTAGCTTTGGAGGATTTTATGAGAGATCTCAGCTTTTTACTGAGGCTGACCAGGGAGTTCCTCCAATCATGGGATTTTACTCTTTTTTGCAACAGTTTCTTTCTTCTGTTGTAGTGTTTGTTTATGGCAGGGGACCACCAGAATGGTTTCCTTTTTTTTGGAGGATAACATCTTGGTTCTGTTAGGGATTGCACGATCCATGCACTTGTGTAAGTGCTTATAAAGTGCATTTGTGTAGGATTCAGCAGTCGTACCTCTATTGTCTGTCTGCATGGGTGTCATGAAGTTTGCCACTTCTGTCTTAAGAAGCGTGAAATTGGCTTTGGAGAATTTTTTTTACGGTGGTTTTCTTAATGGGGGTGGGGGCAGGATGTGGATGTCTAGGGTGATTAGCTTGTGGTTGGATCTGCCCAACAAGGAATTGACCTCTGGTGTGGAACACTAGTTGCCCATGTTGGTAATGACCAGGTCTAGGGATATTGCTGCCCCTGGTGGGGGTGTAGATAAGTTGATCCAAGGCATTGGAATTTATGAATTCCAGAAAACGTTGAGCAAAAGAGTTGGTACATGAGTAGTTTTCCCAGTTAATGGTGGGGTAGTTGAAATCGCCCATTATTAGGATGTTAGGTTGTACCCTAATATTTTCCATTTTATCAAGAAATGAGGAGCGGGGATCTGTAGCAAGCTACAGTTTGGATTGCGGTCTTGCCCAGAGTTAGTTGCACTTGGATAATCTCGGATGCATTATGCTGAGCAACTAGCCTGGAGGTGTGGATATCCTTAATGAATATGAACATGACTCTGCCTTTAGTGTTTTGGTCCAGGTTAGGTGGCCAAAAGGTGTTGTATGAATTATAGCATGGTAATGCAGGGGTGCTCTCCGGAGCCTTGAACCAGGTCTCTGTCACTGCACAGATGTCGATGTTCTCCATTTTAAGGAGTGCCTTGAGTGAGTGCATTTTGAGGTTTAGACTTCTAGCATTCAGTAGCTTTACCATCAGATTTTGCTTGCTTGTACCTGTTATGGTGGTGAGTTTGTCATTTGAACTTGAACCTTGCCTAAAAAAGGCACTATAGGGGTGGCAAGAACCTTAGCCAATATCCAGAATCCCAAGGGCGACAGGTGCAGGCCATCTGTGGCAAAGCATCATGGTCTGTCGATCATGTCATCCCAGGCAGACAGATACTGGATCCCCTTAGAATGACACCAGTAGCTAAGCCAATTGTTGAAGTCAATCATTTTGTCCTTGTACTGTGGTATAATTCTGGGTGACTGCAGGATGCTACTCAGGGCTAGGGTCATACCTGACTGGGCTACAAGATCGGACAGCTCCTTCATGTCTCTTTTCATGTAATCCAGGGAGGTATATCTCAGGCCATTCACACCAACATGGACATTGACAGAGTCATATTTGTACTTGTTATGGAGTGATCTGAGTGTGTGCATAATGTGGCAGATCCTGGCACCCAACAGACAGCTGACAGTAACTTTCTTCTTGTTTAGCCTGGTGAGTGGAACATCATTGTGCCTGACTATAGATTCACCTATGGCTAGAGTGTTGGGTACGTTGTTATGTCTTATGGGCTGAGATTGAGTGGCACACTGAGTTTGTGGGCTATGTGTCATTTGGGTTATGTTGGGGGTGGAGGTTGCTTGTGTTTCTGCTTTGGAGGTCCCTGTTGCTTGGGCAAATTTTTATTGAGAGCCTCCGTGAATGTAGGTATGTGTTTTGTATTTCTGTGTGTGTGTTTTGGTGGTGTAGGTTTTGAGGGACTATGTGATGAGTGTGGTGTGGTGCAAGTGTTTACCCTCTCCTCTTGACTGTCTAGTCCAGTCTTGGATGAAGAGAGCTTTGCTTCCAGTTTGGCTATATAAGTGCATCTCTCACAGGTTGTAGTGTTGGGTGGTAGGAGGAGAGGGTTATCTGTGTACATGAGGCAATTGCTGCATTGCCCCAAGATGCACAGATTCATCAGGTAGACAGGAAAAAACACCGGGAGCTGACCCTTAGACATGCCTGGATAGGTGCTTATTTATTAAGTACTAAAACCTGTCCTCTTCTAGACAATTGAGGAAAGTTGAGTGCTGTAGTAATTTGTAGCTTATTTAGTGCTTACAATGTGTTCTGAACAAGTGCTTAGCTCAAAGAAACATTTGAGTCCTAAAACTAAAAAACTGGCTAGTTCTAAGGGAAAACTTGAAGAGCAGACTTTACGGCGCTGGGAATAGTTTAACCCTAGCTACGCGGCAGAGGCTCAGAAGCTTAGAAACAGTCCTAGATACACATTGAAGACTGTGGCAGCCATCATGATCTTGCAGATTTTATCCGGGTACTTACAGTCACTGTAAGAAAAGCTTTTGGCCTGCCTTGTATGCAAGAATATAGCATTTGTAAAGGATTCCACCCCCAAGAAATACAGGAGAGTTTTCCTATAGCTCCAGGCACATGTTGAGGCATTCTTCCCAAAATTCAAGTCAATTGTTCAGTAAGTGCTTTGGTTCTCTGCAGGTATTGTCATTTTCAGCCATCAAGACCTCAAGCCCACAGAGTCATCTGTCTCAGTAGTGAATGAGGGAAGTTGAGGAGGACGGTTGCCCCTGGCTCTCTCTTTGGAGGGGACATATTATCTAGTTCTTGCTCTTTGTGTAAATAGTGTTCCTTATTTCCATCACATGATAAAAATGGCATCCTGTCTAGGATTAGTTTCTCTGCTTTGCAGATAGTGAGTGCCAGGATACATGCCAAGTCCTCTGCAACCTGGAATTGGATTAAGTTATTATTATTTTATTGAATGGCATTGCTTTGTATTGCACATAAGTTGTGTAGTTTCTTTAGTTAATTTTCTAAAACATGATCTAGGATTCAGACTCAAAAAATTCACTTGCAAATAAGCATTGCTTACATTTTAGTTCAATCAGTACATCATTTGTGTTTAGTTTTGGATAGTCACCCTGAAGGTGTTCATCATGGTGAATCATTTTTTCTTACAGAAGAGACTCCATCGTTTTTTGCTATGTAGTATCACTTCCAATACAAAGGGTTGCCATTTGTCTTTACTTCAACACCTGAAGTCTTTTCCAAAGTGTTGGCCATAGTGGCCAAAGCCTTGCAAGAGAATGGTCACTATATGCTCCCTTACCTGGGTGAGTGGCTCCTGGTAACCATGTGTAGGAACTTCCATGAAATGTTGCAGCAGGGGTGTTGCAATGGTCATGGTCCTGGAGGGTCACCATTAATTGGAAAAAGTTCCTTCTGACGCTTGCTTATTTATTTATTTATTTATTTTACATTTGTTAACCGGGAAATTCCAACTGGACCAGGTCCATTTTCAGCGGCGGCCCTTATAGGATTGCCTTTACTGGCAACGAGCTGGGAATGCTACACTGCCACTCTTTCCATTCAGGAGTGCCCCAGGTGTCATGGCCTTGTTCAGTTAGGTAAGGAATTGCATCTTATGGGTATGATGGCTGCCCCACTCTTCAATGTGTATTTGCATGCCTGAGGATACAGAAGTTACAACAGACTATAAGGAGTCCGTGACTTTGGAATGAGGTGAATGATTTGCCTGATCTGAACCCAAATGTAGAATTGATTTTGGTTGTCTCTGGTAGTCATGGATCATCCAATATAAACATCATACTGAACACAAGGGTGTTCATAAATGTACTTAATGCTGGAGTAACTTTGCAGGTCGCTGATAACTGATTTTGTAGTCCTGTCATTAGACCCAAAGGCATGTGTTCATGACAGCTGAGTCAACAGAGGTGCTGAACTGTCAATTAATCGCCAGTTTAGTTATAAGTAAGGTCAAAGGGCTTGGCAATGGCTGAAGAGACGTGGGAAAGTACAACTCCAATTTAAAGTGAGGATGTCCTAAGAGTACCTAGTTAATGCTTCTGTGCAATATCTGTCCATTTACCACCTCTTGTAGAACTATGTCCGTGTACCTTGACAGGTTGGGTCATGGAATATAAATGAACCCTGTTGAAGACCTCAGCAATAGAATCAGCAACAAGGAGTTGTAGTCAGTTGGTGGTTTGTGCTTGCCATAGTAGTAGCCCGAGGATACCACCTATGAGTTGAATTGTCCATTTAACATAAGATGCCATTGATACAGTGCTAGCAGGTGGGTCTCTAGATTTGACTGGTAGACACACACAAGTCAAGAAGACAGCAGCTGTTTCAGTCACAAAGGTGAACACCCAGGTTTGGGGGAAGTTTGACAAGACCACAGAAAATAACTTTTTGATGATTCTAAAAAGGTTCAGTCAAGCCATCTGATAGCTCAGAAAGGGGAACACTGCCCCAGCTGTTCTCAAAGGGCAGATAAATACTGACCTTAACTGGTAACTTTATTAAGAGGTAAAAGGAGCATTTTGATAAACTCCTGAATTCATTGAATATGTCCTTAGAGTAGAAAGTGCAGCTGGTAGGATTGGATCCATTTTTGTAGATGAGGTTGTTGCAGTAATTGAATAGTTCCATTGTGGCAAGGTTGTGAATGTGAATCAGAAATGGCTGGAAATACTGACATGGCTGGGCATTTCTGAGGTTTTATTGCTTCACACCTTTTCACTGTTACATGAAAGGCGGGAGCATACTTATGGATTAGCAGACTGGAGGTAAAGGTCACCATTTTCAAAAAGCAGGACAGGAGGGGTGTTCCAGTTAAGAAGGATCACAGTTTTCAGCCTTTCTTGGAAAGTCTATGCAAATGGGTCAGAAAACATATTTCACTCACTCGATGAGCTCAGATTCTGTAGGAACAGTGTTCCTAGCTGTGGAGCATTGGATCAACATTTTGTCTTTGTACATATGCTGAAAAGGGTTGTTTGGCATTCATTAGTAGTCTTTATCTGTTTTGTGGACCTGAAAAATTCATATGGTTGTATACCCGGGAATGTCTTGTGGAATTTGTTGCAGCTGCTCCGCTCCATTCAGTTCCTATATTTATAAAACAAGAGTTTATGACCACATTCTCATTGTTAAGTCAAATTCAATGTAGTTTGAGGGCTTTGACAGTGATTTTATCTCCCTCCTGTAAATATTTTTTCAAGATATGATGTCAAGGTGCAGCCAAGGTCTGAATGTATCCAGTTTTGGGATGTGGGACTGAACAGCTTCATCTGCAGTGTGATGTCCAGCATGCAATGGAATAGTTCACTGCTGAATATAAAAGGCATGGGAATGTACATTGGCACCTCCAAGTAAGTGGACATGGCCCTTTCCCAGAAAAGAGAGGTTTTTCAAGGCAAGCGAAGAGGGCGTGGCTACCATAGATGCAGGGATTTAAATATGTTGGG